>NC_080054.1:6931311-6968811 GCF_026212465.1 Amaranthus tricolor
TCGCTTATGATGTTTTCTGAAGGATGTTGAGTTGACAATCTAAACCTTCTTCTTAGTATGGATGGTGTGTAATCATTTATAGAACTCGTTTCTACTTCCTTTGAGGAATCTTTAATTGGCGTACTTTAATCAGTACATTCAGGAGCTGTTTCCAGGTCTTGAGTCTTCAATGCGCTCAACCTGTTTTTCTTCAATCTCGTCAAGACCTTTTATAGGATCTTGCATATTCTTCTTTTAATCTTTATTATGATCATTGGCATCTAATTCATCATCACTTACATCATCAAAATGTTTGTTAAGGTTTCATACTTTAAAACCTTCACTTATTATTCCATTGTCAGATTCATCAAATACTATATGTATACTTTCCTCAACCATACTTGTTCGCTTATTGAGCACTCTATAAGCCTTACTATATAATGAGTATCCAAGAAATATACCTGCATCACTTTTAGCATCAAACTTACCAAGATTATCCTTACCATTATCATGGATAAAACACTTACAACCAAATGGTCTAAGGTAGGCTACGTTTGGTTTTCTACCTCTAAATAACTTGTAGGGGTTTTCTTAAGTATAGGTCTAATGAGACACCTATTTAAGACATAGTTTGCGGTATTAACTACCTCGGCCCAATAATGTTTGGCTAATCCATTTTCTATAAGCTTAGTCCCAGCCATTTCTTCTAAAGTGTAATTTTTCCTTTCATTCACACCATTTTGTTCGGGTTATACCGTATTTTTCGCAAAAAGAATCAAAGCCTAGTTGATAAAACTCTCTCCCATGATCACTTCTAACTGAAACTATTGGAAGATTCAACTGAGTTTGCATTTCTTTACAACGTCTTGAGAACGGTTTTAAGGCTTCACCATTATCCTTCAAAAAATCAACCCACGTAAAGCTAGAATAATCATCACCTGTTACTAAAATATAAGATTTACATCGTATGCTCCTTACACGCATTGGACCACATAGATCAATATATAAAAGTTCACATGGTTTTGAAGTACTTACCATTTTCATCAGTTTAAATGAACTTCTTACTTATTTACCTCTAATGCATGCATCACATGAAGGAATGTGCTTGTAGTCAAGAGCTGGAAGTCCCTAAACCAGATCTTTACTTACTAACTCATACATGGTGTGCGTATTGATATGACCAAGCCGTCTATGCCATTGCTTTGAATCATTTGTTATAGCCTTTAAACACTTGAAATTTTGAGCAGCAATTTTGTTAGTATTCAAAACATAAACATTATCATGTCTAAGGGCGGTAATAAATGTATCTCCGGTGTTAGGATTTTTGACAACACATTTTTCTTTATCAAAAATTCCTTGATTACCTTTATCGCATAATTGAGACACACTTTGTAATGACCCGTCTTAATATAGGGTGTATTGGCGGAAACAATACACTAAGTTGGGTCACTAAACTTTCGGAAAAAAAATTATAACTTCGAATAAACTAAATCAAAAAATCATTAAATAATAATCCAGGGAGTAAAACACTCCCATAAATAAAAAATAAAACATCTAAACTTCAACTTAATGTTCTAGGTAACCCTACACTCTCTTAGTTTTATTCCCCAATCGCTCCGAGTGAATTCAATCATCACCTGCAACAAATAAACAGCAAATTACCACTTAGTGGCAAGTAACTAGACTGTCCTTAACACCAAGTTTCAAATTTAAACAAAGAACTAATGCGAGGCTTAATTAAAATTCAAATCAATTAACAACGATCCAACCATACAAGCCAAACCGATAGAGTCAAATAATGTTGATCAATTCAATTAATACCAAAGTAGGATAACCAAATCCAATTAAAACCAAAGATAACTTTTGCAAAACAATTTAACAAAATCAAGTTAACAATATTTTCAAGTCGTACTTGGAACGAACGCAGTGAACAAATTCGTGGCCCACTAAGCCTAGATAAAGTCAAGCGAACCTCGGGTCAACCACAATGATATAACCCTGTCTAGGAATGGCCAATCTCTCTCGTTTTCCAAAGATCCAGCATAACGAGAACGACAACTAAATCTAAAACTAATCTACTATAGATGTACTGTCCAATTGAAGGAACCACTATGGAATTACCCAACGATTTCCAAATAACAACAAAACCAATGTTCATAAGGAACAACTATGGATTTACCCTTAAGAACCCAAAAGCCACAATGACCATTTCCAAAATACTAAAACTCCTAAGGAGTTGTTCAAAACCAATCAAGATCAAAATCATACAGTTTAAGTTGTAATGTCTGAGTTTGGAATAAGGATAATTCGAACTTAATCAAGAATACACCTTACAACAACTCTTGGCAAGAATATACTACAGACAGTGTTATTTTATTCTTAAGTATAAACTTGTAGACAAGCAACAAAACAGTTTTATAAACCATCACAATAAAATCACATAACCATTATAATAGTCAACAAAAGTCAATGGTCGTGGTCAAAGTCAATGCCAAAGTCAAGTTCTCCATTTACATGACTTTAACTACAAATGGTCATAAACTATCTAGTTAAAATAAATAAGTAGTACAAGAAATTAACAGATAACCAAGCAATTAGGTACATGACCAAAATTAATGAATTAATACATTAAATCAGATTTTAATTCCTCTTAACCTTAATTAATTCAGAAATTACAATTAACTAGTTTAAGCCATTATTAAGTAATAATTTTGTAAAATTAAACCCAAATTCATTAAATTAAATATTAAATAATTACCAATTAATTAGATACTGAATTAGATCACATGAAATTAGATTTTAACTGTAACACCCCGTAATTTATCAGGTTTAAGAAAATAATATAATAAAATAAAATAAATATGTATTATTAAATTATATTATTTTACATAGATAATTACAAGAAATAAAGTGAGTTAAATTTTAACGGTAACGAGTTTTATCGCGTACGATGTTATCGCGTGACGTTTCTTTTCTATTTTAACAATAATACAACAATTACTTAATTAATTAATTTAAAAAAAAGAAATAGGGGATGTGAGGGGGTAGCCGGTTGTGGAGCATGGGAGGAGTCTTGTAACTCCTCTCATAATTGTGTATTATGGCACAATTATTATCATGGTCTTAAGTGACTATTAATCCCTAAGCCCTTTCATTCCATCACCATTTTAAACTTCAAGTAAAACACAAAGAAAAATTCAGAAATTTCTTTCTCCCTTTTTGCTCTTTGGGTTTCGGCACATTCAAAAGAAAAAAAAAATTCTTGTTGATTCAATCCAATCTTTTGATCAAAGGGTAAGTTTAATTGAATTGTTAATTATAGATTTTATATACAAGATTTCTAAAACGAATTATATTTTTATGAATGATGATATCCTATGACTTATAGGAGGATTGAATATTTTTCTTTTATATATAAAAAAAATTTCTCTAATAATCCTTTAATAAACTATAATTTGTTAAAAGAATTAAGAAAAGAACTTCATGATCAATATTCTTTAACAAAATTTAAGTTTGTTATAAGAATTAAGAATTTAAAGTTATATTGAAATTTAAATAAATTTCTTATGTTTTATTTTCTCTAACAAAATTTCAATTTGTTAGATAAAATTTAAATGGTATGGATCAAGTAATGTAGTCATCCAAGAGTTTATAAATCCTTTAGCAAAATTTGATTTGTTTGAAGGATTGTGTTATATTTATATATATATATATACATGTCTTGATTTAAAAGGGTGAATTGGTTTTGTAATTCTCTACAAAATTTAATTTGTTAAGAGAATTAAGTATTTAATTTAGTTATCATAATTTATGAAATTGTAAGTCTCTTGAAGGATTTTGTGAATGTGACCTTGCTAGAGTTATTTTGGTCATGAGATTTAAAAAGGGTTTATAATATATATATATATAAAATAATAATAATAATGAAATTAAGAATATATATATATATGTATTTGGGCAGCAGCTGTTCTGTCTCGGTAAAGGTGTTGATCCAGAAACGTTAGTCATATTCCGTTGTTTTATGTATCGATGCGTTAAAAACTCGTTAAACGCTTAAAATAATTAAAAATAGTAATTGGATGTTAGAAATTATGAAACTTGGTACCCAAGGTAATTGACGCGTTCCGAACGCAATGGCGAAGTCGGATTTTTCATTTGAATTTTCTAATCTGTCCGAAATGGCCCTTAAATTTTCTGGTCAGAATTTGAAATTTGGAACCATTGGGAATTGGATGTAAACAATTAGAAATTATCAAGTCTTAGTGATATTTTAGAGTATGGAGTGGATTAAATATGTAAGCACGTCCTAATACGTGATCGTTTTGTGTGTGTGTTATTTAGGACCTCGATTCATAAGAGGGCAAAATTTCTGTCGTGCTTGAACATTGTTGTTGTTACAGCGCTTAAAGGTACACGCTTAGACCATACTGTTTATGTGGTTGTGCAAGTAGTGTTGTTTCATTTCTAATTGAGGTTTTGTAAATCACATAAGGATTAGACACCTCAAATAATTTGAAAGGAATTAATTTGAAATTGAGAATTTATGTATTGTCACCCAAAGGGGTTGACGTTTGGTTATATTATGTTACCCAAAGGGGTTAACGTATTGGTTTGGATTATTACAATTATTGTTCCCATGGCAGTTTTGGATCATTACGGTCACCATGGGGGTATGCATACTTTAGCCTTTGGCGACCCGAACAGGACGGGCAACGTCTTAGGTCGGTGGTTGCCTTGGGATTAGCTCTCCCAAGTGTATTCCTCCAAAAATATTTGAATTTATACTTGAACGACCCGAACAGGACGGGCAACGTTACAAGTTGGAATTATTGAATAATGAATATATATTAGAGCCTATGCATGCTAGGATAAACACAATGCTTGTATTCAACCTGTTTGATATATGTATGAAGTCTCTGACGTGTTTTGGTTGTTCTTTGGAACCTGCAACGTGTTGTCATATGACGTGCAGTAGGTTGACTGCAGGTGGGGGCTGGAGTGAGGACTCGGCTTAGAACCCGTAAACATCAAGACTAAGTTATATTTTGTAATAAGTTTATGAGTCGAAATAACTCGGTTTATGTAACGAAAGATTATGACGATTTTCTTTTTATTTCGTACAACTTTTTAGCTAGTCTAGAGGCCGGTAGGCTCTCGAGTTGTATGTAAAGACTTCCGCTAACTTGTTTTCTTTGTTTGGCGTTGTTTCCTGCGTTGACCATATTCCTTTACCGTTGGAACGTTGACGATCCGAGTGAAAAATGAATTTTTAGTGTCCGTTTGTGAACCGGGATCATGTTTTCATATGATTTTCCGGGTCACTTAAACCGGGCCGTTACATTAACCTTTTAGCTAATTCGCGTAACACTTTACTCATAAATTAGTTAATTTAATTAACTAAAATGAAACCAGACCAATTATATTAAATAAATTTACTAAAATAATTATTAGACTTAAATTAATGATAAAACATAATTTCAGACTCAAAATTAAATAATTTACGTGGCTAACTAATAATAAAATAAATTCTGGAAATAAACTGTCAATTAATCGCAATAGTTGAATAATTACTAGAAATTCTATTTTAATTAGATTAATTGGCCCGAATTAACCAAAATTAATTTACAGTATTACCTACTGATTATAACATATTTTAGTGTTAAAATAATGTGGAAATAAATTAAAATCACTAAATTACAGCCAAATTACTATTAAATAAAAAGTGCAGATGTTTCAGATTTTCATAATAATTTAAAATAAAATTATTCAAATCACGAAAATTAATTTTAACCAATCCTAAATTAAATCTATTTTATAACACATCATAGAAAATTAAAATAACAATAATATATGCACGAAAGTAATAAATTTACAATATAAAATCGAATTAATCAACTTAAATTTTAATTAATCCTAAACAAGACTTCTATGTTTAATTAATAAACTAAGTGAGGGAATATCTAGTTACCTAGATAATGGAGGAAAGTAATGATCTTTAGAAGATTAAAGAAAACTCCAAGAAAATCCCCCAAATAATTTGCAAAATAAATTCCTTGAAGTAAGCTTGAATAATTCAAAATAAGTCTTCAAAAGTAGCCCAAAAATATGATAATATTTTAGCACTTGAAGAAAAATAAAACAAGTATTTTGTTATGTTCTAATTTTTAAGAGAAAAGAATGAGAGAAAGAAAGTTTATGAGCTAGTTTATGAATGAATGAAATATTACATAACAATAGGCTAGTATTTATAGGAGGGGAAAAACCATCCCAAAAGACTTCTCATAATGGCTGAAAATTATGAGCATTAGGGAGTTCAATCAACTTGAGGAAAAGAAAATAAAAAGATTTGAAGGATGTTCATGCATTCATTCCATTCTAGAATGTACCAAATAATTACGCATGAATTGGAATCATATAACCTAATTAAACACTAATTTTACACGCCTATCATGATAATAATGCACTAAAAAATATTTAGTCCTAATTTAAAACTTGTTACCACAAGTTGGTCCAAAAATAAATAACGTAGGACATATAATAGTAGTACATAAATTTAATTAAAATAATATATTAACACAACAACAACAACAACAACAACAACAACAACAACAACAACAACAACAATAATAATAATAATAATAATAATAATAATAATAATATAAATAATAATAATAACAATAATAATAATAATAATAATAATAATAATAATAATAATAATAATAATAATAATAATAATAATAATAATAATAATAACTTACGCACATTTTAAATCTCATTATAACGCATAAAAGAGATAGTTATAATAAATCACAAATATTATCATAATAAATTATTCTAAATTAAAGACTAGACTTAAAGAAAAGTAACTAGAAAGGGGAATAAAATGAAAATTATGCCATAGAGAAAATTCGGGGCATTACAATCCTGCCCACTTATAAAAAGTTTCGTCCTCAAAACTTACAAAGAGAAAGATAAGGAAACAAGGACAAAATAGTTACGTTGGTTCGGGTACAAACAACTCGGGATACTTAAGTCGCATTGACTCCTCAGTTTCCCAGGTGGCGTGTTCATACTTTTGACTACGTCACAACACTTTCACTAATGGCACTTCCTTTCTCCTCAGAGAACGCACCTGACGATCAAGGATTTTGACTGGCTTCTCCTCAAAAGTCAAAATAGGGTTGACCTCTACCGACTCTACGGCTATAACATGCGAAGGGTCACTTCGATAACGCCGTAACTGAGAGACATGGAACACATTGTGAACCTTAGATAGCTCGACTGGCAAAGCCAACTTATAAGCCACTTCACCAATCCTCTCAAGTACCTCATAAGGACCCACATACTTAGGGCTGAGCTTGCCCTTCACACCAAATCTCATTACTCCCTTCATTGGGGACACCTTCAAAAGCACCTTATCCCCAACACCATAAGTAATAGGTCTCCTACTCAAATTAGCATAAGACTTTTGTCGATCCTGGGCAGCCTTCATCTTTGCTTGAATAACTTTGACCTTATCTACAGTAGATTGGATAAGATCGGGTCCCAACACCAACGAATCACTTATGTCACTCTAGAAAGTAGGACTACGACATTTTCTGCCATAAAGAGCCTCGTAGGGAGCCATTTGGATGCTCACATGGTAGCTTTTGTTGTAAGAGAACTCTACCAAGCTTAAAGACTTCACCCACAAGCCTTGGAATTCCAGGGCACAAGCACGGAGCATGTCTTCCAAAGTCTGGATTGTTCTCTCCGTTTTCCCATCAGTTGCAGCATGGAAAGCGGTACTCAACTTCAACTTAGTACCAAAAGTCTTTTGTAACGAGGACCAGAAATGAGATAAGAACCTGGGATCACGATCGGACACAATTTCCCTAGGTACACCATGCAACCTTATGATTTCATTTGAATAAGCCTCCGCCATTTGCTCCATTGACCAAGTCTTCTTCATAGGAATAAATCTGGCAACCTTGGTCAAGCGATCAACTATTACCCACACTGCATTCAAGCCACCAGCGACATTAGGAAGCCCCATCACAAAATCCATGGAAACGAAGTCAAACTTCCATGCTGGAATAGGAAGGGGTTGTAACAAACCACTTGGCCTTTGATGCTCAATCTTCACCTTCTGACACACCAAACACTTGGCAACAAATTCAGCAACCTCCTTTTTCATACACGGTCAACAAAAGCCTAGCTTGAGGTCCTTATACATCTTTGAACCTCCAGGATGCACTGAATAAGGAGTGTTATGAGCTTCACTCATGATTTTGTTTTTCAAAATCGCATCATTAGGCATACACCATCGCCCTTTGAACTTTATACTCCCATCCTCTGCAATATCAAAATTCTCAGCTCGTCCTTGAGCCTTTGCAGCTTGAATCTTCCGAAGCTTAGGATCATTCTGTCGCTTCTCTCTTAACTCTGCATAAAGAGCAGGCTTAGAACTCATAGCGCTTAAGCGAGCTTTAACCCCACCCAATGATACCACTTCAATTTCCATCTTGCGGAATTCCTCATATAAGTCCTTGGAGAGAACCTTCATAAAATTCAGCAAGGTTCCAGGTTTTCGACTCAGGGCATCAGCAACCCTATTAGCCTTTCCTTCCTTATACTCCAAGGTCAAATCATAATCCTTGATAAGCTCGAGCCAGCACCTCTGACGCATATTCAATTCTTTCTAAGTGAAAATATACTTAAGGCTTTTATGATTAGTGTAAATCTTGCACGGAACACCATATAAATAGTGTTGACAAATCTTTAATGCAAACACCACTGCAGCTAATACAAGATCATGCGTAGGGTAATTCTTCTCATGAACTTTTAATTGCCTTGAAGCATAGGCAATAACCTTACCCCGTTGCATCAACACACACCCTAGTCCACTCTTCGAGGCATCACTGAACACCTCATACTACTCTCCTTCTGTCAGCAAGACTAAGACAGGAGCAGATGTGAGCTTTTCTTTCAATAACTGTAAAGCCTTTTCGCACTCTTCTTACCATCTAACTTGCAGTCTTTCTTCATCAATTTTATCAGAGCTTGAGCAATAATAGAGAAGTTATGCACAAACCTTCGATAATAGCCTGCAAGTCCTAGAAAACTCCGAACTTCAGTTAAACTAGATGGACTTGCCCATTCTAGAATAGCTTAAATCTTCGCTGGATCAACCTTCACACCTTCCTTGCTAATAACATGGCCTAGAAATGCCACTTTTTTAAGCCAGAATTCACATTTTGAGAATTTGGCAAACCATTTCTGCTTCCTGAGAATGTTTAACACCATTTCTAGATGTTTAACATGCTCTTCTTCATCCTTCGAGAATACCAAGATGTCGTCAATGAAGACAACTACACATTCATCCAACAACTCGTGAAAGAACCTATGCATCTGGTCCATAAACACAGCAGGGGCATTCGTAAGACCGAAGGGCATGACGACAAATTCATAATGCTCATATCTAGTCCGAAAAGTCGTCTTTTGAATATCATCTTCCCTCACAGGGATCTGATGGTAACCAGACCTAAGGTCAATCTTAGAAAAGACACTTGCGCCCTTTAATTGATCAAAAAGATCATCAATTCTTGGCAAGGGATATCTATTTTTGATAGTTACCTTGTTCAGTTCACGGTAGTCAACACACAGCCGCATACTACCATCTTTCTTCTTCACAAATAGAACTGGAGCACCCCAAGGAGAAGCACTGGGCCTTATCAAACCCTTACCGATAACCTCTTGCAACTAAGTCTTTAACTCTTGCATTTCTGAGGGTGCCATTCTATAGGGGGGTTTAGAAATAGGAGCTCTACCTGGAATCAAATCAATCCCAAATTCTACATCTTTTCCGGGAGGGATTCCAGGTAATTCTTCGGGAAATACATCTAGATAGTCTCTGACAATGGGAATTTCTTCAAGCTTAACACCTTCGGAGACTTTAGTCACTTTGCACAAGAAAACTTCATTCCCTTTCCTTTGTATTTTCATCATCTTCATAGTAGAGACGATGTTCACATCAGGCTTTGCTTTGGTGTTAGAATAAGAAACTCTCTCCCCTTTATGGTTTCTCAACACCACCTTCTCATCATCCCTACAATGGAATATAGCTCGATATTCCTTCAACCAATCCATGCCGAATATCACATCGAATTCGTCCATGGGGAACTCTTTAAGATTTGCAGTCAATTCTACCTCGTTAATGATAACAGGAACGCTTCGAAAAGCGCGATGACAAGAAATTTTCTCCCCATTAGGAAGGGAGATCACATATTTAACAAACATAGAAGAGTTCAACTTGGCTTTTTCAATAAAGGAAGAAGAGATAAAAGAAGCAGTAGCACAAGTATCAAATAAAACATAAGCAAGAATAGAGTTCACGAGAATACTACCGGCAACGACATCAACATCCGATTCTTCCTCGGTTTCGATCATATTATAAACCCTGTTGCGGAGAGGGGCATTACCACCAGTAATTGTCTTACCTGCATCAGAATTCTTAGGGTAAGAGTACGAACGGTGACCCTCACCATTGCAATAGAAACACTTGACAGCGAAACCTTTTTGCCAGGGTGCCAATCTTTCTGGCACTTAAAACACTTCTTCAGTCTAGAATTAGAGGTACTCTCCTTCTTTGCAGGAATAAGCTTAGACTTCTTGGAGGGGTTTGTAGTATTAAATGAGGGAGGGGGCGTCTTGACTATGAGAGCACGCCTAGGAGCTTCTTCCTCCTTAACTGCAGCATAAGCACTAAGGGCAACTTCATAAGCCCTCTGGAAAGTAGCAGCACCTGAACACATCACTGGTACCTTAATCCGAGCATCTAACCTCCTCACATACAATCTCACTTTCTCAGCTTTAGAAGGGATCAAAACAACAGCAAAACGAGACAACTCTGTGAACTTGTTAGTATATGCTTGCACTGACATAAAACCCTGTTCCAGAGAGAGAAACTCTTCTCTTTCCAGCCACCTCAACTCGTCCGGATAGAATTTCTCCTTCAACTTCGTGGAGAACTGTTCCCACCCAAAGCCAGTGGTAGCAAGACATTCAGCTTTGACCATACCCCACCAGTTGTCAGCCTCTTTCTTCAGGTAATACGAGCCAATAGCTACCTTTTCAGCATCCGGGCAGCCAGTTGCGTCAAAGAGTTTTTCTATCTCATGCAACCAACCTTCGAGAACTACAGGATCGGCAGTACCCTCAAAGGCTGGGGGACGGTGACGATCAAACCGCTCAAAGACAGAATGGTTGTTAGCCAGACCAGTGGATCAATTTGCGAGGGCAATGATAGCATTCTCTAGAGCTCTCGGACGTTGGCGAGAAGACTCCTTCTCACATAGGTTCTTCTTCTAGGAGGCATCTTACAAAACAAAAATTTATATATAGTCTTACATACTTTCTTGCTTTTCTAAAAGCAATTCCCATTTCTTACTACCCAAGTAATTGTAACACCCCGGCCCCTCGGACCGCTGGTGGTACTCATAGAGACTGTAGACTGGCCCCACAAACCAACACAAATCTTTCCAGCGCACTTTGGCCTCACTCGTGCGCACCTGGGAACACTTCCCAGGAGGTCACCCATCCTAAGATTGATCCCCACTAAGCACGCTTAACTGTGGAGTTCTTAGTAAATGGCTCCCTAGAAAAGAAGATGCACCTTGTTGAAATGAGTAGTCTATCAATCCTTTTTCAAGCTAAATCTGAGTTATTACACTTACCCCCACTTAAGAATACAACGTCCTCGTTGGACCGTAACTTCAGGATCTTTTCCCCCGCTAGGTGCACTAAACACTATCAGTCACGGTCGCAGGGTTGCTCTGATACCATTTGTAACACCCCGGCCCAACGGACCACCGGTGACTACTCATGAAGACTGTAGACTAGCCCCACAAACCAACACAAATCGCCGTTGCCGGGGATCGAACCCGGGTCACCCGCGTTGTAATAGACCGTTTTTCTTAATCTTAAATATTTTGACAAATTCAATAATCGTTTCGTTTTATTATTTTCTTTTTAATGTCGTTTCGAATTTTATTCCAATCATTCTTAAGTTCTTGATTTTCTTTATTTCTCTTAAAATAAATTAAATTACCTATATATTAAGTCTAGCTAAATTACCTACAATAACTTAATCTTTTTATTTCCTATATTAATTTATGATTAAACAAAAAAAATAAATATAATAATAATAATAAAACTATAAAAAAAATATAAAAAAAATTAAAAAAAATGTAAAAATGTAAAAAAGTGGGCGGCAAGCTAAAGCTAGGTGACAAAAAAAATTTTCATATAGTCTTATCTTAAAGATAAACCCAAGAGTAAATATCTTGGAGTAAATCATTAATACTTGCACATGAAGGAAAATTAAAGTAATAAAAAAAATTTTCAATCTTAGCCTATTTATACCCAAGAACCGTGGGTAAAGAAAAAGGGAGGAGAAGGAAAAAAAAAATTATTATTATTAATTCATAAGAGCTAATTCCTAAATAAATTCTAAAAACCCTAGAAAAATTCCTAAAAATCCTGAAAAATTTTCTAATAATAGTATTTAGTGTTAATTATAGAAATTCAAGGGGAGGAAGCTAATATTGTGGCTAAAAGTTCTACAACAAAAGAAATTGGTTAATAGTGAAATTATTGAAGGTATAAATTCTTACATATATTTATTTACATGAAATTATGCCCATAAATTTTTATATGTGTTTATTATATTTAAAATTCATTTTCTACAAATTTTGGTGAATTAATTCGTTGTAATTTAATTTATATGATTTATTCTTTGAAATTGCCAAAAACTGCAAAATCTGAAATAATTTAAATTAAAATAGTAAATATTAATATTTTTAAAACGAAATTTTTTTTGTACGTATATATATATGAGATATAGCTTGTGTATTAATTTCGTGAAATATTGTTGAGTATAAATATTATTATTATTTTTTTTCCTAAAAAAATAAACCACATAATCTGAAATAATTTTAATTAAAATAGTAAATATTAATATTTTTAAACGAAACTTTTTATGTATATATATAAATATGAGACATGAGTTGTGTATTAATTTCGTGAATTATTGCTGAATATAATTATCATTATTATTTTTTTTGCTAAAAAAACGCATAAAATAAGTAAATTCATAAATTTGGGTTAAAAATAATTAATTCTGAAAAAAATAATTTATTTTAGTGTTACTGTATTTTCATTTCATTTAAATTATTTTTGTGAAATCGTATGATATTTAAATTTTAAAGAAATAAATTAATAAATTAAATTGTTATTGTAGGCAAAAAGAATAAAAATGAAAGAAATATTTAAAATTAATTTATTTTGGTGAATAAGAATATATGCCAACTCATTTAATAAATTTTTTATTTTAAAATATTTCGTGTCGATTTCGATCCTAAGAAAATTAATTATTCATGTACAAAATTTAAAAATAAGTTATTAAGAAAATAATAAAGCATAATTGAAATTTATCTGTAAATAAATACTAAAGACCCATTTTAGTTTTGATTTAGTTTAATAATAAATGAATATTTATATGCAAGTTGTTATGAATTTATTTCTATTGTATGTTATTGTAATGTTGCATTTATATGAAAACAGTAACATGATAATAAAAAGGCTTGATAGTAAGGAAATGTCGAACCATGCTTCCGGCATGTAAAAAACGTCGGACGTGTTTTGTGGCACGTAAAATACGGCGAACACAGTAAGGTTGTTTAACCTGACCTGTGGCTCGAGCAATATTGTACTGGAGGAGTGACGACTCCCACTAAGTTAGGGGTTTTGGTTTACCTCACCCTAACAGGCCCTTACATATATCAAACAAAGATCATATGTGTTGCATTCATTAAATAAGTAATCGGATTCCACGCCCTAAGACTCAAGCAGAAGTGTTAGTAAATCATGCCCTGGTACTCAAGCAGAAGGACCAGAAGTTTAATATATATAAATGAATCTAATATAAAAATGAATTCCCTATAATACATAAGATACCTTGCATATTATTTATTGTGATGCACTTATTTTTGCATATTACTTGTTGCAATGCATATATTCTCTATACTTGTATAATTGCGGTAAGTTTTTATACTCGGTTTTTTTTAAAGCTGACCGATTTCCATCGGCTGTTCCCATATTTCGGGAGCAGATGCTGCAGGTAACTTCACATGAAGTTATTAAGAAGCTATTGTATTGTTTATGTGAGATTAGGATATTATAAGTATGTAGTTTATATTATGGGTATGTAAAAACGATAATTATGTATTAACGAAAGATGTAATACGTAAAGTTATATTTTAATGATTTAAGTTTTCTTTGTTTTTTTTTAAAAATTTTGTTTTGTTTCATTCCTTTTTCGCAATAATCACGGTACGATAGACTTCCGCTTAGCATTACCTACTATTATATTATAATAAACCTACATTAGAAAAGAACGATCCTTTACACTTGGTATCAGAGCCAACGTTATTCGAACGGTCGGATCTTCTTATCCGATAGTAGGAAACACCGTGATAAATTACGTTTTAAAAAAAAATTGTATTTTAAATGAAATTTGTTTTGTGTGTTTTATGTGCTAAAAAAAATGTGATTTGCGATTTAAAATATAGCTTACGCAACACTTCCCTTCCTTATTAAAAGATGCCAAGAGGTGTTAGTAGAGGGTATATCGTAAGGGGTGAACCTTTGGAGATCATTATGATGGTTTACACCAAGAGTTTGAAGTTAAAGGTAAAGTCATTTCTGAAAAATTCCCTGTTTGTAATTTAATAGCAAATGTTTTGTTTGACTATGGAGCGGATAGGTCTTTTATTTCTAATGCTTTTCTCCACATATCTTCTACTTCTTTGAAACCTCAAAAATCCCATTTGTGTATCAATTTACCTGATGGTACACCTTACCTGTGTGACCGTATCTTTTATGATTTTCCATTGGAGATTTGTGGGAATCTTTTACCAGCTGACTTAATTCAATTCGATTTGGGAACATTTGATATCATTTTGGGTATAGATTGGTTGGAGAGATATTCAGCGAAGATTTTGTGTAAGGAAAAGGTTGTTAGAATAAAAACTCCCGAGGGAATAAAGTGCATTCGAAAGAACTCAAGATCTCAGCTAGAGACAATTTCTGTAATTCAAGCAACACAAATGATAAAACAAGGAGATGAAGGGTTCTTATGTTTTGTTACTACTAAAGAAGTAAAACCTAAACCTAGTTTGCAAGAAACCCCGATCGTGCAAGAATATTCTGATGTGTTTCCTGAAGAATTACCCGGTATACCTCCAAAAAGAGAAGTAGACTTTCATAATGACCTTATTCCTGATATCACCCCTATTTCTAAAACCCCTTACCGTTTTGCTCCAGCTGAATTGGCTGAGCTGAAAAAGCAGCTAGACGAATTGCTGGAAAAAGGTTTCATTCGACCTAGTGTTTCACCATGGGGAGCTCCGGTTCTCTTTGTCAGAAAGAAAGATGGGAGTATGAGGCTATGCATTGATTATAGGGAGATCAATAAGATTACCATCAAGAATCGTTATCCTTTGCCAAGGATAGACGACCTTTTTGATCAGTTGGGGGGAGCAAGGGTCTTTTCGAAGATAGATTTGAAGTCTGGTTATCATCAATTGAGGATTGCTGAAGAAGATATTCCTAAGACTGCATTCAGATTCAGATATGGGCACTATGAGTTTCTAGTAATGCCATTTGGTCTAACGAATGCTCCAGCAGCATTTATGGATCTCATGCAAAGATATTCCAACCCTTACCTGGATAAGTTTGTGGTTGTGTTTATTGATGATATATTGGTGTATTCGAAGAATGAAGAACAACATGAGCAGCACTTAAGGATAGTTTTAGAGAAGTTGAGAAAAGAGAAAATTTTTGGCAAGTTTAGTAAATGTGAATTTTGGTTAGAAAAGATATCTTTCATAGGGCACGTTGTTTCGAAGGATGGAATTTCTGTTGACCCTGAAAAGATTAGGGCAGTGATGGAATGGCCGAATCCAAAGAGTGTTACTGAAGTAAGAAGTTTCTTAGGCTTGGCAGGCTATTACAGGAAGTTTGTGGAAAATTTTTCTAAAATTGCCCGACCATTGTTTGAGTTGCTTAAAAAGGGAGTTCGGTTTCAATGGGGCGAGAAGCAGAGTAAATCATTAGAAGAGCTTAAGAGGAGACTTACGACGGCACCTGTGTTGATCATGCCCGACTGTGGGAAAGCATTTGAGGTATATTGTGATGCATCGAAGGAAGGTTTGGGATGTGTGCTAATGCAAGAAGGCAAAGTAGTAGCTTATGCGTCAAGGCAATTAAGGCCACACGAGTTGAATTATCCAGTACACGACATTGAACTAGCAGCTGTAATTTTTGCCCTGAAGTTATGGAGACATTATCTCTACGGAGTACCATGCAAGATCTTCACTGATCATAAAAATTTGAAATATGTCTTCACTCAGAAGGAGCTGAATATGAGACAAAAGGCGGTGGCTGGAAATCATTAAAGACTTTGATGTTGACATAAATTATCATCTTGGAAAAGCAAACAAAGTGGCTGATGCATTGAGCAGAAGGCCGAGGATATCTGTAAATGCTATAATGACGGTACCTTGGGAACTATACCGAGAAATTCAGAAGTTAGATCTAGAAATTGTTCATGACAGTCAAGTTGTTGAGTATTTGGGAGCAATGACTATACAACCGACTTTGTTCGAAAGAATTATAGAAGCACAAGGAAGATCCCGAGATAATCGAATTAATCATTCGAGTTCAAAGGAAAGAGACAGAAGTGTTCGAAGTGGGTGCGAAAGGTGAACTAAGAATGAATGGGAGATTGTGTATACCAGACAACACAGAGCTAAAAGAAGAGATTTTGAAAGAAGGACACCAAGGAATGTTTCACTTACACCCTGGTAGAGATAAGATGATTGAAGAATTAAGGAAATTATTTTGGTGGAAAGATATGAGAAAGGATGTAGCTGAATTTGTGTCCCGATGTTTGATTTGCCAGAAGGTCAAATTTGAAAGGCAGAAGAGTTCTGGACTACTTCAACCACTAGAAATTCCGGAATGGAAATGGGATTCTATATCCATGGATTTTGTAGTTGGATTACCAAGAACGCAATGGGGAAATGACACAATTTGGGTAATAGTTGACAGATTGACCAAAGTTGCAAGATTCCTGCCAATGAAGGGAACATGGTCAGTAAAACAATTAGCTGATGCTTATGTTCGAGAAGTTATAAGGTTACATGGAGTACCAAGAACAATTGTGTCTGACAGAGACCCAAAATTTTTGTCACGATTTTGGAAAAAGTTGCAAGAAGCATTCGGATCGAAGCTATGTTTAAGTACTGCATTTCATCCTGCTACTGATGGCCAAACCGAAAGAACCATCCAGACATTAGAGGATCTTTTGAGATGTTGTATTCTTGAATTTGGTGGTTCATGAGAACAGAAATTGCCTTTGATAGAGTTTTCGTACAACAACAGCTATCAAACCAGCATCAAGATGGCACCAAACGAAGCCTTATACGGGAGAAAATGTCGAGTGCCGTTATGTTGGGATCAGATGGACCGAAATGTGCCTGAAGGACCAGATCTTATCCAAGACTCTATTGATAGCTTGAGGGTAGTGCAAGAGAATATGAAGGCAGCACAAAGTAGACAGAAGAGTTATGCAGACAACCGTCGCAGAGCTTTACAATTTGCTGAAGGTGACAAAGTATTTCTAAAGATTTCACCAACAAAAGGGGTCTAACGCTTTGGGATAAAAGAGAAATTAAGCCCTAAATTCATCGGACCTCTTTAAATTTTGAAAAGAGTAGGGGAGGTGGCATATGAACTAGCTTTACCCCCGGGTTTAGCTAGAGTTCATAATGTATTCCATGTTTCTCAGTTGAGATAGTATATCCACGACCCATCACATGTGTTAGTTCACGAACCCCTCCAGATTGATGAAAACCTAGCTTATGAAGAAAGACCAATTAGAATTTTGGATCGTCAAGTGAAAGAATTGAGGAATAAAAGAATACCTCAAGTTAAAGTGCTATAGTCAAACCATCATGTCGAAGAAGCAACCTGGGAAAACGAAACTGATATGAGAAAACGCTATCCTCAGTTGTTCTTTTAGGTTCAAGTTTCGGGACGAAACTATGTTAAGGGGGGAAGAGTTGTAACAGACCGTTTTTCTTAATCTTAAATATTTTGACAAATTCAATAATCGTTTCGTTTTACTATTTTCTTTTTAATGTCGTTTCGAATTTTATTCCAATCATTCTTAAGTTCTTGATTTTCTTTATTTCTCTTAAAATAAATTAAATTACCTATATATTAAGTCTAGCTAAATTACCTACAATAACTTAATCTTTTTATTTCCTATATTAATTTATGATTAAATAAAAAAATAAATATAATAATAATAATAAAACTATAAAAAAATTAAAAAAAAAATGTAAGAATGTAAAAAAGTGGGCGGCAAGCTAAAGCTAGGTGACAAAAAAATTTTTAATAGTCTTATCTTAAAGATAAACCCAAGAGTAAATATCTTGGAGTAAATCATTAATACTTGCACATGAAGGAAAATTAAAGTAATAAAAAAAATTTTCAATCTTAGCCTATTTATACCCAAGAACCGTGGGTAAAGAAAAAGGGAGGAGAAGGAAAAAAAAAATTATTATTATTAATTCATAAGAGCTAATTCCTAAATAAATTCTAAAAATCCTAGAAAAATTCCTAAAAATCCTGAAAAATTCTCTAATAATAATATTTTGTGTTAATTATAGAAATTCAAGGGGAGGAAGCTAATATTGTGGCTAAAAGTTCTACAACAAAAGAAATTGGTTAATAGTGAAATTATTGAAGGTATAAATTCTTACATATATTTATTTACATGAAATTATGCCCATAAATTTTTATATGTGTTTATTATATTTAAATTTCATTTTCTGCAAATTTTGGTGAATTAATTTGTTGTAATTTAATTTATATGATTTATTCTTTGAAATTGCCAAAAACCGCAAAATCTGAAATAATTTAAATTAAAATAGTAAATATTAATATTTTTAAACGAAATTTTTTCTGTACGTATATATATATGAGATATAGCTTGTGTATTAATTTCGTGAAATATTGTTGAGTATAAATATTATTATTAATTTTTTTTCTAAAAAAATCAACCACATAATCTGATATAATTTTAATTATAATAGTAAATATTAATATTTTTAAATGAAACTTTTTATGTATATATATAAATATGATACATGAGTTGTGTATTAATTTCGTGAATTATTATTGAATATAAATATTATTATTAATTGTTTTGCTAAAAAAACGCATAAAATAAGGAAATTCATAAATTTGGGTTAAAAATAATTAATTCTGGAAAAAAAATAATTTATTTTAGTGTTACTGTATTTTCATTTCATTTAAATTATTTTTGTGAAATTTTATGATATTTAAATTTTTAAAGAAATATATTAATAAATTAAATTGTTATTGTAGGCAAAAAGAATAAAAATGAAAGAAATAATTAAAATTAATTTATTTTGGTGAATAAGAATATATGCCAACTCATTTAATAAATTTTTTATTTTAAAATATTTCGTGTCGATTTCGATCCTAAGAAAATTAAATATTCATGTACAAAATTTAAAAATAAGTTATTAAGAAAATAATAAATCATAATTGAAATTTATCTATAAATAAATACTAAAGACCCATTTTAGTTTTGATTTAGTTTAATAATAAATGAATATTTATATGCAAGATGTTATGAATTTATTTCTATTGTATGTTATTGTAATGTTGCATTTATATGAAAACAGTAACATGATAATAAAAAGGCTTGATAGTAAGGAAATGCCGAACCCTGCTTCCGGCATGTAAAAAACGTGGGACGTGTTTTCCGGCACGTAAAATACGGCGAACACAGTAAGGTTGTTTAACCTGACCTTTGGCTCGAGCAATATTGTACTAGAGGAGTGACGACTCCCACTAAGTTAGGGGTTTTAGTTTACCTCACCCTAACAGGCCCTTACATATATCAAACAAAGATCATATGTGTTGCATTCATTAAATAAGTAATCGGATTCCACGCCCTAACACTCAAGCAGAAGTGTTAGTAAATCACGCCCTGGTACTCAAGCAGAAGGACCAGAAGTTTAATATATATAAATGAATCTAATATAAAAATGAATTCCCTATAATACATAAGATACCTTGCATATTATTTATTGTGATGCACTTATTTTTGCATATTACTTGTTGCAATGCATATATTCTCTATACTTGTATAATTGCGGTAAGTTTTTATACTCGGTTTTTTTTAAAGCTGACCGATTTCCATTGGTTGTTCCCATATTTCGGGAGCAGATGCTGCAGGTAACTTTACATGAAGTTATTAAGAAGCTATTGTATTGTTTATGTGAGATTAGGATATTATAAGTATGTAGTTTATATTATGGGTATGTAAAAACGATAATTATGTATTAACGAAAGATGTAATACGTAAAGTTATATTTTGATGATTTAAGTTTTCTTTGTTTTTTTTTGAAAATTCTGTTTTGTTTCATTCCTTTTTCGCAATAATCACGGTACGATAGACTTCCGCTTAGCATTACCTACTATTATATTATAATAAACCTACATTAGAAAAGAACGATCCGTTACACTTGACAGGCGGGAATACTTACCACTATACTACGGACTGGAACCGTTCAACTCTGATACCAACTGTAATGACCCTGAGAAGATTAGGTTCCAAGTAACTTACTCATACCAACTGGAACCGTTTTACCACTATGGTCAAGTCAATTGCTTAGGTTCCAAGTAACTTACTCAAGCAAGCCTTGGAACCGTTCAGCTCTGATACCAACTGTAATGACCCGTTTTAATATAGGGTGTATTGGCGGAAACAATACACTAAGTTGGGTCACTAAACTTTCGGAAAAATAATTATAACTTCGAATAAACTAAATCAAAAAGTCATTACATAATAATTTAGGGAGTAAACACTCCCATAAATAAAAAAATAAAACATCTAAACTTCAACTTAATGTTCTAGGTAACCCTACACTCTCTTAGTCTTATTCCCCAGTCGCTCTGAGTGAATTCAATCAGCACCTGCAACAACTAAACAGCAAATTACCAGTTAGTGGCAAGTAACTAGAGTGTCCTTAACACCAAGGTTCAAATTTAAACAAAGAACTAATGTGAGGCTTAATTAAAATTCAAATCAATTAACAACAATCCAACCATACAAGCCAAACCGATAGAGTCAAATAATGTTGATCAATTCAATTAATACCAAAGTAGGATAACCAAATCAATTAAAACCAAGGATAACTTTTGCAAAACAATTTAACAAAATCAAGTTAACAATATTTTCAAGTCGTACTTGGAACGGACGCAGTGAACAAATTCGCGGCCCACTAAGCCTAGATAAAGTCAGGGCGAACCTTGGGTCAACCACAATGATATAACTCTGTCTAAGAATGGCCAATCTCTCTCGTTTTCCAAAGATCCAGCATAACGAGAACGACAACTAAATCTAAAACTAATCTACTATAGATGTGTTGTCCAATCGAAGGAACCACTATGGACTTACCCAACGATTTCCAAATAACAACAAAACCAATGTTCATAAGGAACAACTATGGATTTACCCTTAAGAACTCGAAAGCCACAATGACCATTTCCAAAATACCAAAACTCCTAAGGAGTTGTTCAAAACCAATCAAGATCAAAATCATACAGTTTAAGTTGTAATGTCTGAGTTTGAAATAAGGATAATTCGAACTTAATTAAGAATACACCTTACAACAACTCTTGGCAAGAATATACTACAGACAGTGTTATTTTATTATTAAGTATAAACTTGTAGACAAGCAACAAAACAGTTTGATAAACCATCACAATGAAATCACATAACCATTATAATAGTCAACAAAAGTCAATGGTCATGGTCAAAGTCAATGTCAAAGTCAAGTTCTCCATTTACATGACTTTAACTACAAATGGTCATAAACTATCTAGTTAAAATAAATAAGTAGTACAAGAAATTAACAGATAACCAAGCAATTAGGTACATGACCAAAATTAATGAATTAATAAATTAAATCAGATTTTAATTCCTCTTAACCTTAATTAATTCACAAAATTCAAATTAACTAGTTTAAGTCATTATTAAGTAACAATTTTGTAAAATTAAACCCAAATTCATTAAATTAAATATTAAATAATTACCAATTAATTAGATACTGAATTAGATCACATGAAATTAGATTTTAACCTTTTAGCTAATTCGCGCAACACTTTACTCATAAATTAGTTAATTTAATTAACAAAAAGAAACCAGACCAATTATATTAAATAAATTTACTAAAATAATTATTAGACTTAAACTAATGATAAAACTTAATTTCAGACTCAAATTTAAATAATTTACGTGGCTAACTAATAATAAAATAAATTCTGGAAATAAACTGTCAATTAATCGCAATAGTTGAATAATTACTAGAAATTCTATTTTAATTAGATTAATTGGCCCGAATTAACCAAATTTAATTTACACTATTACCTACTGATTATAACATATTTTAGTGTTAAATAATGTGGAAATAAATTAAAATCAATAAATTACAGCCAAATTACTATTAAATAAAAAGTGCAGATGTTTCAGATTTTCATAATAATTTAAAATAAAATAATTCAAATCACGAAAATTAATTTTAACCAATCCTAAATTATATATATTTTATAACACATCATAGAAAATTAAAATAACAATAATATATGCACAAAAGTAATTAAAGAAAAATTTACAATATAAAATCGAATTAATCAACTTAAATTTTAATTAATCCTAAACAAGACTTCTATGTTTAATTAATAAACTAATTGAGGGAAAATCTAGTTACCTAGATAGCGAAGGAAAGTAATGATCTTTAGAAGATTAAAGAAAACTCCAAGAAAATCCCCCAAATAATTTGCAAAATAAATTCCTTGAAGTGAGCTTGAATAATTCAAAATAAGTCTTCAAAAGTAGCCCAAAAATATGATAATATTTTAGCACTTGAAGAAAAATAAAGCAAGTATTTTGTTATGTTCTTTTTTTTTGTGAGAAAAAAATGAGAGAAAGAAAGTTTATGAGCTAGTTTATGAATGAATGAAATATTACATAACAATAGGCTAGTATTTATAGGAGGGGAAAAACCATCCCAAAAGACTTCTCATAATGGCTGAAAATTATGTGCATTAGGGAGTTCAATCAACTTGAGGAAGAGAAAATGAAAAGATTTGAAGGATGTTCATGCATTCATTCCATTCTAGAATGTACCAAATAATTAAGCATGAATTAGAATCATATAACCTAATTAAACAGTAATTTTACACGCCTATCATGATAATAATGCACTAAAAAATATTTAGTCCTCCTAATTTAAAACTTGTTACCACAGAGTTGGTCCAAAAATAAATAACCTAGGACATATAATAGTAGTACATAAATTTAATTAAAATAATATATTAACACAACAACAACAACAACAACAACAACAACAACAACAACAACAACAACAACAACAACAACAACAACAACAACAATAATAATAATAATAATAATAATATTATTATTATTAACTTGCGCACATTTTAAATCACATTATAAAGCATAAAAGAGATAGTTATAATAAATCACAAATAATATCATAATAAATTATTCTAATTTAAAGACTAGACTTAAAGAAAAGTAACTAGAAAGGGGAATAAAATGAAAATTATGCCATAGAGAAAATTCGGGGCATTACACACTTGGCAAATTATATTTTAGACCTTCAACCATATAGATATTATCAATAACTTTAGAAGGATCCTTACTAACTTTGCCAACACCTAATATTTTGCATTTACCTTTGTCGCCTAAAGTAATCGAGCCACTACACTTTAATTTGATTTCCGAAAATAAAAAAACTTTATCGCTCATATGTCTCGAACATCCACTATCTTTGTTCTCCTACAAAACAAAAAAAATAATCTTTTTCATCCTCACTTAGCCAACCAAGTGACAAATTTGGGACCATATTCGGGGTAGACCATGTTAGGCGGTCTTGTCCCTTTAGGAACCCTTATTTGTTTTATCTGCTCACGTAATTCAAATGGAATGGTATTCTTAATGATATAATTGTCCTTACATTTGTAGGGACATGCAAACTTAAGATGTCCTTCTTTGCAAGAAAAGGAGCAAGTAGGTAAGCATCTATGCTTGTATGCACTTTTAACAAATGTGGTTTGACTCTTATGTGTAGCATTATTATAACCGATACCACGTTTATCATTAGATCCTTTTTTTCGTGTAACCATTTTTATGAATTTAAATTTGAAATCATTTAACGTTGTTAAGGATTGTAAACTTTTTTCAGACTCATATCTCAAAGTCTTAAGATCGGATTGAAGATCCTTATTTTTATTCTAAAGATCAATGAGCTTTTTCAGTTGACTGATATTCTGTTCTTTCAAGACTTTGACAGTCTCTTCAAATTTTAATCTTTCAGCCTTAAGCGATTCATTTTTCTTTATAAGATCTTCACAACCTTCAACATAGGGATGAATTCTATCTTCTAAAATGTTTTTCTCATCTTTTAAGATTTGTTCAATTTGAAACATATCAAAGAGAGCTTTAACTAATTCTTCTCTAGAACAAGAGTTAAGATAGTCAAGTAACTCGTTATAATTTTGTTCTAGATCGTCATCTTTATCATCATTTACCATTAGACATAAGTGAGTTTGACCATCTTCACTTTCCGATTTGGTTGATCCTTCGAAGTCACTCCACTTAGCAACCGTTGCTTGTTTTTTTTTGCTTTTCTTGTAGTATTCCTTTTTTTTAGGACATTCCTTTACAAGATGCTCTGTAGATCAACACTCAAAACAAGCATGTTTGTTAGTTTTAGAATTGGAATTAGAAGATTTACCTTTGTTTTTAAATTTGAATTTTTTATATCTTTTTCACATCTTTATGATTCCTTCTAGACCTCTTGTGATTAAGGCAAATGGATCTTCTTCATCATCACTTTCCTCATTTTCAACATACAGCACACATAATCCCAACTTACTCAAATTAAAATACCAATTTACACTAGATTAAAAGCCAATTTACAACAAATATAATCCCAACTTACATTACAATAAATTCCAATTTACATAAGTATTAATGTCAACATACATATACTTAATATCCACTTTTATAATACTTAATACCCATTTATATCAGACGTTATGCCAACTTAGTGTCAAGTTACAACAAACATAATCCTAACTTATTTCAGACCATATGTAAATTAGCATTTGTTCCTACATCAGACCTAACGCCAATTTATATAGTACTTAATGCCAATATAAATTATGCATAATGCCAACTTAAAATAATATAATCCTAAACTATATCAGAATTATTATCATTTTATAACAAACATAATCCCAATTTACCTTACAATAAATACCAATTTACACTAGACTTAATACCAATTTATAATATACTAAATATCAACTTATATCATTAAAAAATATATAATGGTTATTAAACAACATACACATTGGCAGTATCCAAACAAATATATTTTTAGCCTCTTGTTTCGTTTGGCTTCTTTTTGTATATGCTCGATAGCATTTAAGTACAACACCCAACAGTCAACAAAATTCAAGGAAATTTCACCTTGATTATGCATTGTTAAAGCATCCCTCTTATCCATGAAAAGTAATGATGCATGTGCAAAGAGTCTCTCTGTACATGAATAAATGTAATATTAAATTCAAGTAATACTAAAATAACATAGCGCGCAAAAAATAAAAAAAACATACGTCGGATCCGTAATTTCCTTGCACATTGCATAATCGAGTATTGTCAGTTTCATCGCCTTCATGTTCTTAATGTGTTGTAAGTTTGTTAGAAAATTCACAGCAGGAACAAACTTCGTCATTGCACCCCCTAAATTCAAGCTACAGATCTCTTTTAAAGCTGATGGTACTGGGGTATCAGTCTCAACACCCATTTCTCTTGAAGGAAATGGTGTATTGTCTTTCTCTGATTCAACAACCAACGGTATATTGTCCTTCTCCGATTCAATAATAAAAGGTGTGTTGTCCTTCTCCGGTATCACATCTTCTTGCAACTCACCCCCCCTGGTCTTCTCCCACAACTAACACAGGCTTCATGGTCATCATGGCACAAAATACATCAACTGATGCAAGCCATTCACTGTTCTTGAAAAATTCTTTAGATTGGGTCAGCACGGCATCATCACTGTACAATCCATCAATACCTGTCTTTGCATTGAACTCACTCACCATTTTATAGTAAGCGTGAGTGATTACCTCGATATCCCTCTTAAGAACGAGCTTAGGAAACTTCAAATCCTAAAATAACAATGACATTAAATGCGAACTTATATTAATTTAAATGCAAACTTATATAATTCTTAATGACTACTTATACATCAGATATTGCCTAATAACAAATAGTTTAAATGCTAACTTACATTAGTTTAAATGTAACTTATATATTCGTAATGCCTACTTACATCTTATGCATTGCCTATTTAATAATGATTATGATTAAATATTTAACATATGTGTAGAAATTGGCATTATAATGACAAAACTTACATCCATTGCTTTTTCCTTGATTTCATCGTCGGTTTCCCATCTTTCACTAAGTACATAAGTCATTGACCTTGCAACAATTGGTTCATGAACTGGCATATCATGAACTATCATATCTTGTTCAACTTATGAACTGGAAAATCTTGAACAAATTTATTTACGTCCTTAGCATCATCAACCTCTTGGACAACCCCGTTGCAACAGTCAATATACTGGTGCGCAATGGGCAATCCATCAAGCACCATTATCACTTTACCATAAACAAAGACCCTCTGAACCTCTAATCTAGATTTGAGGTGTTTTTCATTCATATTTTGAATCAAAGGGAAAGACCTAGGATAAGGTCTTCCCTGAAACGGAAATCTATATCAATAGCATACTAGCAAAACAAGAACACAACCATTTACAAAATTAATACAATTGTCACCATTCACACATAGTACAGTATCACATAAACTATCTAAAGTGAAAGAGCAACAGTCAAAAGAATTTATCCTAAAAAGATTTACAATAGTAAAATAAACAGTCTTCCTAATCACATTAGACCTATCCAAATTTAAAACAACAAATATGCAACTTATATCAGATTTAATGTCAACTTACACTAAACATAATCCCAATTTATATAAGAATAAATACAAACTTATATTAGATCTAATGCCAACTTATATCATACTTAATATCGATTTACAATAAACATAATACCAACTCATATAAGAATAAATGCCAATTTACAACAGGTCTAATGCCAATTTACATAGAAACAACAACATTAGAACGAAGTCATAAGTATTATGAACATCTAATTTACTTATGTTCGTTCATTTGTTTCCATCTTCAAATTGCATAATTTTTTCGTCTTATGTTTAGGCTTAGGGCTTGAATCATAATCATTAACACTCCTTTCCGGATTTAAGATGGGTGTTTTCAAGTTCTCCACGGCAGAGGCGAAAGTTTGTTCATCATCCATGACTTGAATCGAAAAAAAAATAAATATTAAATTCAGTAAAACAACAATAATTTCCGTTTACAATAAAAATAAAAAATTGAAAATTTATATCAAAACATGAAAAAATAACCTAAATACGAGTAAATGGTGAAACTGAGTATAAATAACCTAAATGCTAAATAACTGACTAAAATAACGAAATTGAGCAAGATTTTTTACAAAAAAGATGAACTCAAAAATCAAAGAAACACAACAACAATGGCAAAAATGGCAGAAACTAAGAAGTAGAAACCATGATGAAAAGGGTTTCCTATGAATAGAAAGAAAATCAGTGAACACAAATGGTTGTCTTGGTTTAATGATGAGTAGCAATTGATGAAATTAATTAGCGCGTTTCACAATGAGACATTTTAAATGATGGGGTACAGACTCCTATTTAATTAAATGCATTTAATTAATTAACCTAGTTTAACACAAATTATATTTTTTCTTTATTCTACTGGACCGGCCCATTTGTGAACAGTCTCTCAAAGAGACTATTTTTCATGAGATTTTGTATTTTAAGATGGGAACGACAACAAGAAGGGGGTGAATTGTTGTTTTATAAGTTTAAGCGTTTTTGCCCTGTTTTTGTGAAATTAGATTGAAGGATTAAAACTTAAACTTAATGTGAAAAAGTAAAGAGACAACACAATTTTACGTAGAAACCTTCTATATCTAAATAGAAGGAAAAACCACGACCCATCGGGGTTTCAAAACTCTCCAATATGTTTTAGGCAATTCGTTACAATTCCGTAAAATAAACTCAACTTGCTTCACTCGAAGCTTCTCTAACTAGGCCAATTCTCTTTCTCTTTCTCTTTCTCTTTCTCTTGCTTCACTCGAAGCTTCTCTCTTCTGTAGCTTCACTCAAAGCTTTCTAATTCTCCCCTAGACTTACTTAAGTCTAGTTACAACAATTCTCTCAAAAGCCCTTTACAAGGATAAATTTTCAAAGATAAAATTAAAGAGCTGCACAAGAAAATATTATAAATTAATTGGGAAAATTTGGAACAAAAATATTTCTTGTTTGTTTTGATCTCTCTCGTATGATTTCTCCAAGGTCCATAAGCATCACTTGTTCAAGAATAAATAAGTCCTCTATTTATCGGAATTCATGTAGCTAATAAAAAGGAAATAACTACCCATTATTTCCTTATTCCTAAGATTAAGGAGAATAAAATGGATCTTGAATTTCAAGGGTAAAAACTTACAGTTAAATCCTTGTACTTATTCTCATAACAAAGGAGAAATAAGTGGAAGCTTGATGCTCAAGCAAAAAGCTGCGGTTTCCCTTTCTTATTAATAGACAAAGTAGTTTATCACTTAATTAGATCCAAAATATAAGCCTATTTTAAAGGAGAAAAATAAGGAGAGAAATATTCCACTCTTTAGTAGAGTACACGGTTATTTTAAGGTGGTTATAAAATATTTTGCCAATTAACTTAATTATTTAAATAATGCAACAAATTAATTTTAACTAATACATCAACTAAAAATTCAAAAAATAAAATTTAACAAAAATTTCAGCTGACGTAACTTCTCTAGACTTCAGTCTAGGAACAATGTACTGTCTCCATTTTCTAGTAACGTCAGATCATCAAACTTGAGAACAATAGACCTCCTGTCTACATTTGACATCCTAAGCGATATACCTTATCTAACTTCATTGGATTCTTTTGACAAGTACACGTTCATAGACTAAGTCATGGCAGTATGGCACTATCAACGATCCTTAACAAGACCAGATATTGACCTGCATACAATCTCTAAAATACATTTGTTTATATAAAGTGTAGTTGTCATCAAAACCTAAGAGAGCTAACATATATTTTGGTAGAATGTGTATGTAATTATGTTGGCTTATACCGCCTATTTCCTTCCTTTTGCTGCCCATGCATTCCAAATAAGCAGTTCTTGACAGGACCTTGCAGAGATTTAATCATATTATAAAAGTATAAGTGTTGATCAATATCTTCATTTTGGATGAAGACTACGCACAGTTTCTAGAATTTGGATTTTTCTTCTAATAATTATGTACATATATTAGAGGAAACTAGGATAAGAAAATTGGATTTCAAATTGCGCTTAATTTACTTTAATTAGTGAACTATTATAGCTTGATGGTGTAATAATTATTTACATTTGTTCATATTTATACCAAAGCATTGTGTACCATTCCTCATCAGATGCTGGTTTCAAATGCATGTTCATCTTGAGAATTGTATGTATTTTTTTCTCATTCCTATGAATAGTTTTGGTCGGTATGGTAATAGTAACAAGTTAAGGTCATCTGGAAGAACTCAAATAATCTGCTCATTTGTCCTCTTTGCATTGCATGAAAGAGAAAATGGGTGAGTTTTAAAAAAGTGGTAATATATAAAGAGAGAGAATGAATTATGGATAAAATTAAAAGAGAGTTAAAATGTATGGATGAGATTAAAAGAAATTGATGAGCCATTATCCAAAAATATAAATAATGCAAATTAGGTGGACGAACCATAATGAAAAATGATGTAAATTCAATTGAACAGAGAGAGTAATAAACTTTGCCAAATATCAAAACTAGACTACAATTGATCATCGTCAAGCAATCAACTTCAAAAGGCTAGCAAAATTTCTAATTTTTGACAATTTTTTGTCTAATTTATTTTGCGAAAAATTGTCCTCAACAATCCAACTTATTGACCATTACCTGTGAAAAATCTCACCTTTTGAAAAACTTTAAATAAATCAACCTTTGCGTTCATTTTATTGCGAATAGACCCTTAAAAAACCTTGGCTATTCCAGATTACTACTAGTCGTTACATTCAATAGATCATCGTTATCCTTCTTTATAAGTTCGCTTCCATGGAGTACCATTATATTTAGCCCAAAAATTTTGTAGCGAGAAAAAAACTTTCATAACTTTAATTTAGTGAAAATCTTAATAATTTTAAAAGGTATGAACTCTATCTCCTGTTCTTCTCGAAGTGTTAGTTTAATTTCTAGAAATTATATGAAATGTGAGAATAGTCTTGAAGTAAAGTTGGAGATTGAACATGAAAATCCCTAACTGAGAGAGCGTGAAAATGAAAAAGATGGGATTTTGATTGTGAGTTGAATTAGAAATGAAGAGGAAAAGGTAGATGAAGTCTTTTTAATGAAGGTCAAAGAGGTTGTTTAGTTAAAAAATAAAATGCGTTTGAATAAGTTAAAAGGAAAAGAAATTTATTTGTTGTAACTCGTTTTTTGCAACAAAGGTCCATTCGCAACAATAGGTATGCAAATGTATAATTATTTAAAATTTATCAAAAGGTGGGATTATTAGCAAAGAATGGGCAATATGTTGTATTATTCAGCACAATTTTTTCTTTATTGTGCATCATTTAGAAGAAAAATTCGACAGTTCGTCTTGTATGAGACCGTCTCATGGTGAGAAGACCTCAAAACAAGAAGTCCATGATCTAAATATTTCTATTATTGGGCTATTTAACCCAAGTATGAGACATGTCTAATGATAAGACCGTCTCATACAAAAATTTGTGAAAATTCTAATATCATAATCAAAAAATAATATAAAAAATAAGTGAGACAGAGGAATAATTGACATGGCTTTCAAGTTTAAGGGAAGAATCTACCAAAATTAGATTCTCCATCTCAATTGCAACTAAATAGATGTGTGCTTGGCAAAATTACTAATTGAACAAATTGAGTTTATTTATGTACAAACAGATGATTAGATCTAAGTCGTCAAACTATCTAATAAATTGTTATGAATCAGCTAATTTGCAACAAGTTACTTCCACCGGCATGTTCAAATAAATAACTCTAATCAACAATTAGCTATTTTCGCTAGCCAAAACACACCCAAAGTATCATTATTAACTTTTGGGTTTTCATACAAATTCATATAATTATAAATCAAAATAATTTGTTTTCTCTATTTCCTATATTACGATAAGATAACCTTTACAAATTGCATCTGCAAGTGAATTATTTATGTCAGTCTCAAAATCTATAGAATAGAATTCATCGATTTCATTCAGTCCGTTGTAAATAAGAAGTTCACAAAAAATTGAATAAAAGGTGTTTTTTAAAAAAAAAATCCCAAACGTTAGGGCTTGAAAGATAGAGACCATCTCTTTAGTGGCTGTGAGTTCATTCGGAAGGTGCACCACTTCACTTCTCTATTTTATCAATTCCCTTGGCCTTCATCTTTTAATATAGTTGTGAGGAAGATTAGCAGAGCATGCAAAAGGAAAAACTCTAAAATTGTTGTTTCTTCTATGATATGGACTGAGATGCTTTACCAAGTGTGGTTGCAGAGAAATGCCAGACTGTTTGGAAGTCCAAATTTGTCTCCTAGCTAAGTTACTCATACCATCATCTTTCATGTAGCTATTAGACTAGATGATACGTGAAGGAATAGCCTTATTTTGTAGTTGTGTTGGCTAGTGTATACTTGTCGATTGTTGTTTTGTTGAGTGGGTGATTATTTTTCAGGTTTTTTTGGTGTTAATACATCTTAATTGCCAAAAAAAATCGCAAACGGAAAAATTTAATTCTCAAAATAAGTGTCTTTACTTTCGAGTCTAATGTCAAATTTTGTTCGCTGTTACTAATAGCGAACAAAAGAAAAATATGTTAAAAGTCAAAAAAAATATACCACGATTGTGTTCGCTATTAGTAACAAGGAACAAAAGAAAAATAATGTCATAGCTTTTAAAAAGGAAAAACAACCAAAAAATTACATTGTTTGGTTCACTATTCATAACATCGAACTATCCTTTATTGTGCTTTTTTTCATTTTAAAAGCTAAGACATTGTCTTCCTTTTGTTCACAGTTAGTAATAACGAGCAATATCTCTTGTTCGCTACTAACATCGAACAAGTCTTGAACTTAGGCTTAAACACGAAGACGGTTATTTTGAGAATTAAATTTTCCTAACTCATTTTTGAAATTTTAAAAAAAAACTCTGTTTTTTCGTTTTAACCTGCTATGACAGGTTCTAATTTATTGGGTCTAAGCCCAACTTACTACTATTGCAGGATTAGCGATGCCACTGATATCCACCCAATTTTTTGTCTAACTACTGCTTGTTGTACACTAGATATGCTTGAAGTAGTATCATAATTCATAAAACATGCTTTGCTCCTATTTGAGTCAAGGTGTTATATTTAGATAGAGATAAATTAAGGGGAATAGAAATGAAGGAATTTGAAAGGATGAATAATCTCTTGTTAGGATAATAAAAATTAAGGGAACAGATCTAAAGAGGAGAGATATGAAGGAAAAACATACAAATAATAGTATATCAAAGGAGGCAAGATTTTATATTTTCATGATTCTACTGCCTACATCTCTGATCTGATTATAAACGTACAAATGACTTGATTTAATATTTTCCAGGAGCATATCAATCAAAAAGAATATCCTAAACAATCAATAAAACTCAACGTTATGAGGTTGGTTCATATTTGTAAAGCATACAACAATCTGAAGCTGAAACACAATTGTTGAAAATGAGTTTCACTATATTAGCTCAAACACTGGCCTTCCGAGTTCCAACACAAGTTATATGCTATGATGATAAATAGTATTGAGAAAAAAACTGACCTAACTACGAGGTGCAGTGAGAAACTGGGATTATTTTGAATAAGTAAACAATAAAGACGATCTTTGTACATGGGTTATCAGTAGACTTCAACGTTCCACTGCTCTGCCTTCTTCAATTGCCTCTTGTATTCAATCCAATCGATCCCTATAAACAAGAAAAGAATCAAGAAGAAATTCATCAGAAATATTGAGGGATTACTTTGAATGAGTAAAATGCATTACGTACCCTCAGCAGCAGCCAATGGAACCATGATTTCATCAATTCCTTTCTCCATTCCCTTGAGTCCACACATGTAGACGTAAGTGTTATCTTTCTTCAGCAATTCCCATAGCTCCTTGTCGTATTGTGCCATACGAGTTTGAATGTACATCTTCTCTCCTTTCTCGTTAGTCTGCTCACGGCTCACAGCAAAATCTAGCCTGAAGTTTTCTGGAGCCTTCTCTTTCATCTTTTCAAATTCCTATAAACATTATTTACAAATTCAATGACCATAAATGTATTGATCATAAAAGATTAAGATGAAGACATAAACAAAGATGCAAATCACCTCTTTGTAGAGCAGAGAACTGCTTGTGGGTACACCCAAAAACAGCCAAGCCAAGCCATTAAACTACAATCAGATATCAAGGCCACTCGTTAACCAACAAGTGAGAAAAAGGATTAAGAAGCACACATGAATGTCAAGGAAAAAACTCACCTTGTAATCATCATGCTTTTCGAAGAACATCTTCCACAAGAATGAACGAAAAGGAGCAATTCCAGTTCCAGTTGCAAGCTACATTAATGGATTCAATATTCCTTATACTATACATGAATACTGATGGAAAATGAATTTTTTAAAGTTACTAGTGCCACCATTTTTACACAAACAAACTTGAAAACAGAACATACCATGATAATAGTTGCATTAGGGTCTTTAGGCATCAGCATCTCCTTTCCAACTGGCCCTGTTATCTTCACTTCAGCACCAGGTTTCAAGTCACCTGCATACAGTACATGAGTGATGAGCTGAAAAGATCACATGAGAATATGAGATAGGTTAAGTTAGATCATCTAAGCTATTCCATTCTGTGAACTATGTTTACAAAGTTATTCAATCATAAAAAGTTATCAGGACCTCAGCACTTTCACCACATATCTATGATATACAAAAAAATCCATCACGACTTCAGCATACATGCAATATAGATCGTAATACAGCGCTAGATAATGAGATAAGGCAATTGCCAATAATAAATAAGAATTCAAATCCTTACACAAGAAGTTCGAGCAGACTCCCTTGACTACTTCTCCGGCATCATTGGTGTAGACAAGTCGTTTTACACACAATGAAACCTGTGAAGAAATGTAATGAGAGATACACAGATAAAATGACTAAGGAAAACAAATAAAAATACTTCAATAAGTTGGGGAGAAAAGGCATTTCAACCGTCTTTTTCTCATCCTTCCTTCCCTAACCAATAACAATTTTGGGTAATTGAGTAGCTGGAATCATACAGTTTTAGAATCACCGAAATCACCAAGGGCACTGCTGGCAATTGAGTACAATCTCAACTTATGAGGCTTTCCATTCTTGTCAACACCATCGGCAATGACTCCAATAGACTGCCCCTCTCTGTAAGGAACCTCTCCTACAGAAGATACCCAATTAAGAGTGTGAGTGAAAGTAGAATTATATCATTATGAATCGAACTTTCAATAAGATCATTATCACAAACAGCCTTCGTAAGTCAAAAGGAAGGTATTTAACTAAGTCTACGTTTGATGATGGGAAAATTTTCCAATTCCTGGACCAATAACAATTTTGGGTTATTGATGTTTGATATGTCCATTAGGATGGTATATCAAGTTGCTGAGCATTACTATTCCCCAATTACCACACTACAATTTGATTTTGGTAATAATGGACTGTGAGGGTTGTTTATAATCACATGCACTTCATATTCATGTAAAATTTCATATTATGTTTACTATCGGGCTTAAGAATTAATAGAAAATAATCAATTTGTTGAGTACATACGATCTCCAAATTCTGCCTAGGTGGGGGACGGTATTGAGGTTGATAGGATGCTGTAAACACAACATTACAAAAAAAGACTCAGAATAATCAAGCTTGATAACCACAAAAACACTAGCATCTTATACCAAAATTTTCACAATTGGTCATCAATCAATACATTGCAAATAATTTAGAAAACACCATGTTGTCATCCCAAAAACATAATTCATCCGTTGATCACTTAGAAATAAGCATTTAATATATATATATATATATAATACCTTCATGGGAAAAAACCATGTGCCAAGTCTCCCCAGGAGCATCATCCCCTGTAATTTTAGTGTTAAGGAGACACCTTCCAACGTAAGGTTCTTTAGGCTTATACTTGTTTAAAATAACTCCTTCCTCCATTTTCTTAGAATGCTTCTCAACTTTTGCAGGAGGAGCTGCCACATCTGAGGTAACTTGGGCTCTAATGGCCCCCACTTTACCAACAGCAGATACATTTCTGTGGTACAAAGGAACCTGCAATACCCATATCCCAAAACAAATGAAATTAAAATACCTACAAAAGTTTGCTCAAAATAAACAATGATGATCAAAGTTACCTTTTTGTAGCTGATCTTGTCAGTAGAGATGATAGAAGAAGTTCTAGAGGAGAGAGTTGAAGACTTGGTTGTAGGGAAAGAAACTGCAGCAGTGACTGCAGCAGCCATGACTATGTAAATGGAAGAAGAAATAATGTATGTTGTTTAAGGAAAGAGAGAAATAAAAGAGAAATAATGAGTAGGAACAGTTTTAAGAAGCAAGTTTAGTGAATGAAAAGAAGGGGGTGATGGAGGAGTGGATTATGTATTGGGTGGAGGAGGTTTTACGAGAAAATGCAGTGGCTTCTATCAGGATAAGTTTATTAAAAATCTTCAATGCCCAGCTCTTTTTATTCATGTTTTCTAATTTCTAGTGTAACGTTTTCACATATGGGTCCCACTCCCCTTTATTTTTGTGGCTGATTGCTCTTTCTAATTTTCGTTTCTTTTTTGGCTTGTTTGTGTGCGCTTCAAAAAGACACTCTCCTCCCTTTCTAATGTTCATTTGTGAAGGGAAAAGTTCCATTTTTCCTTTTACTGCTCCTTAATTAATTGTACCAGCTTTTTTTATTTAGAGGTAAAGTTAGACATCTCTGCAGAACTCTAACAATGGAAAAACACTCAACCACGAGATTAACTCTGTGATTTTCTTTATCTTGGTAATAGTATGTCGTTATCTAATCCTTTCAAACTTCGATCATAGTTTATTTGAGTTGGATATATTTTGTATAATAATAAAGTCAATTATCGAATAATAATCAATTCATTTTAATTATTATTAATACTAATCCTGAATAATGCATGATGATGTTGAATTGGAACACAATCTTCAATATGTTCATTTGTGATCAATTTTATTTTAGACAAAACAGTCATTAACATTCATCGAATTATGTAAATAATATAACACCATTAAAAAGGCATACGTTTCTTGTTCCGCAATGTTGTGTAACGCACTTTGACAATACATGTCACTGAATCATGCAAGTCCAAATTTCAAAGATTTTTAAAGGCTTCCTTAATAAAGTAAAGAAAAAACCTTTCAAGCAAATTGAAAGCCTTGTTTCATTTGAATGTCTAACTTCTAAAACAGCTATACATGGGCTGAAGGGCATAAACTACATCTCTCTCAATGCTAATATAACTTCTAACTGTTAACTAAGAGGTGTTAATGTAAGGGATCTAAAATGCACATACAACAGCTAAGGAGTAGAAGAAAGCCTTGGGGTCACCAATGTCGGTAGATCATACATGTCTGTGGGGCGTCAACAAAAGGGTCGGTATAATTATTCACCAACTAGAGGTGGCAGTGATCAAAATTCAAGCTTCCTGCATAATCCTTGGTCAATTATCCTCGACTTGCCAGCTGCAGCCTTCATGGGAGCTCCTGGGCATGTCTCAGCAACTCCCGTCAAAGGGACTGGTGAAGTTGGTGTATGAACTTCTTCCATTTCTACAGCTCCGTTTTCTGCAAAAAACTCCTCTGAAAGTTTCGATGTAATGGCTTCCAAAAGAGTTTCATAGATGGAGTCCAGCAACGCCTTCTCAGACAGGGCATCTGCACCTTTTTCATCTCTGCTAAATGAAGAGAAATCGTCAATATCATCAAAATTGAGCCGTCTGGCAATGATTCTTTGAGGCTTTATTATAAGCTTTGTACGAATTGGGGCAAGTTGAAGCTCATTAGGACCAGG
>NC_080054.1:6975957-7038457 GCF_026212465.1 Amaranthus tricolor
GTGTTTGTGGTTGTTTCGTGTTCTTTTCATGATCATTTGTAGTTTTTGTCTGTGTCATTAATCAAAGCTTCCGCACAACATTAATCCTTGCATAACCAAGGCCTTAATCAGCTCCGGTTTCGCATCAAAACCAAGTTTGAGCTACTTTATGCGCAAAAGTGTTAAAAACGGTTAAAAACGCATAAAATCGCAACTTAACACGTAATTTCTAGCATATGACTACGATTTTCAATTCTAACAACTTCAACACAATAATATATACCAAATAGTGTTGTGTGCCAAGTTTCGTGCAAAACAAACCAAGTTTGAGCTACTTTACACGCGAAAGTGCCAAAAACAGTTAAAAACGCATAAAATCGCAACTTAACACGTAATTTCTAGCATATGACTATGATTTTCAATTCTAACCACTTCAACACAATAATATATACCAAATAGTGTTGTGTTCCAAGTTTCGTGCATAACAAACCAAGTTTGACCTAATTTACGCGCGAAATTGACAAAAAGCGCTTAAAAACGTATAAAATCGCAACTTAACACGTAATTTCTAGCATATGACTATGATTTTCAATTCTATCCACATCAACACAATAATATATACCAAAGAGTGTTGTGTACCAAGTTTCGTGCAAAACAAACCAAGTTTGAGCTACTTTACGCGCGAAAGTGCCAAAAACGGTTAAAAACGCATAAAATCGAATTTGTGTACCGTTATTGCTGTCCATTTTGGAAATGTGGCTCTGGATGTAGATCCCATTTGTCCACGTACTTTTGTCATTGTGCTGAAACGCATGGGAAAAGTAATACTATTTATATATCTATATAACATTTAATTAAAATCAACTTGGTAAAATAATTAATATTACGTACGCATTCAACAACTCTTTGAATTTTGTGTTAGGAGGCGGGCTTTGAGGTTTTTGTAATGAGTCGAAGACGTGCACAGTGTTCGTTAAAGGACATATGACCAAAAGTATCCAATGCAAACTACAAACGCGAATTTAAAATCAACAAATTAGAGATTAGGTGACTTTAAAAATCAAAAGATAAGTTCAATTTCAAAAATAAAACTTACTCTTCCATATATGGAGCCAGAATGAACGTGTGTTTAGATGCAAGGGAATTAGTCAAAGCAGTCTGAATGTATGCTCTGACGTCATCTGGATCATTTACACATTTACTACCCGAAATCGACTCAGGACAAAACCATCCAATTTTTATTGGAGGTTCGCAAGAATTTAGCTCCTCATAAGTCGCACTAAACTCACAAATAAGAAAATTTTGTTAGTAATTCGGTTATTAAAACAATTAAACAACAATGCCTAACTTGTAAGATAATGAACATCACCTCATGTAGACATGGAAAAGAGCTACGTTCAGCATCTCTCCTCTCAAAAATTGCCCGATGTCACTAGGACCAATAATTACAAACGGGCTCTCTAAAAAGCAGTATTGCTCCTTCAGCAGGTTCAGAGTGAGTGGGTCCTCCTCACTTATGCGAGATGCACAATAATGCAACCATTTGCAATCTTGAGAGAGATCTTTTAACTCCTCATCAGTCAAAATTGGAGTGCTTGGCATCGACTTTGACCCAGTCGACACCTTTGCTGAGGAACCGACCTCTCTCCAAGATCCCTTTGGACTCTTTTTCTATTCCAATTTATACAATTAAATTAGTGTGAGCATGCAATTAAAAAAATTAAAAAAAAAGGTACAAATGATTCTTACCATGTTAGTGAATCGGACCCAAGCATATGGCCATGTGATGAAACTACCTAGAGCGTGTGAGAGTTTCTCAAGGCTCCATGCTGTCATTGGAACCGGGAGTGAGAAATCTTCAAACCCCTTTACAATAGTTTCCACGGCCACACTAATGTGGCCACTTGTAACAGGCATTTAATGCACTGTTTGGCCCTCTTTGTTTGGCTGGGCCACACTATATGCAATTAGTATAAGTACATTAAAGCCAAAGAATACAAACCAAATCAAGAATATACTTAATAATTTCAAAACTCACCACAGCATCAGCAACCTTCTTCGTTCCCGGATCATTAATGGTAAATTTACCACTTGCATCTCGGGAATGAAGCCCGCAATACCAATCACGCACCCGATCTCCAGCAGGAGTATTTACGGATGCGGAGGTAGTCGTAGACGAGGGCGTGGATGAACTTTGATTGGGGTATAAACTCGCATCCACCCACTCTTTTCGGACCTCATCGTACGTTTTCTGGCCCAAGCGATGGTAAAACTTCTTTTTGCTTGCAGAATCAGAAGCTTTACCACGCTTTTCTAATTAATCAATAGAAATCGAATGTCATGTATTAGTTTAATGACTGAATCAAAAGAAGTAAATTCAAATTGGTAAACTATAATATAATATGAAATACTTACAAATTCTATGGAAGTTGTTCTTTTGGCAACAAAGGCCTCCCAATCCCTCTTCGATATGTGATCCCATATTTCGTAGGGCATCTTCGAAGGTGATTGCTCTCCACCTTCGTTTCCCGTTTTGACCTTTTTGGTCGTACGGGCACGCCTCTTCGTAATCCAGCCAGTTACTAGGTTGGATTTGAAATCTCTGAATCTTTCAGCAACAGCTGAAAGAAACACATTCTTCTTGTCCTCATCGCTCTCGATGTGGAAAAGATTCTACAAAAAAAAATTATATTTATTACTGTCAATCAAATTAATTTTAAAATGAAACTAAATGAGTAAAAATAGTAAAGTTGCTTACCACAGTATCATTCCATAGAGAGTTCTGCAAACCCTCTGGAACCTCATTCCATGCGTGCAATATGGAAAGCTTACGGATACATAGACCCACTTGTTTTCCATATTGCCTACGCCATTTTCCGCAGGGTTGATCCAATGCATTGTATTCCAAATGCATGGGTTCTGTGACTTTGAGGTTTTTCGTAGGACCTTGCCCTTTTCTTTTCTTACTGGTAGTGGGAGCATCCATTGGTGGGGCGTCTGCAGTCTCAAAATCATTGTCAATCGGTGGAGCGTCTTCAGCCATACGCTCGTATCTCACAATTTGGTCCTCTTCGCTGTCATAACTACGATGCTCATTATCCAAGGTCTCAATCTTGGGGACAATTTCATCTCTGAATAGATGCATTGTATATCAGTACCTGAAAGAGTATGAATAGAAATATATTAGAACATAAGCTAAGTAATATTAAGAATATGACTATGATTTACAATTCTAATACGTTCAACACAATAATATATAAAAAATAGTGTTATGTGAAAAGTTTCATGCAAAACAAACCAAGTGCCAAAAAAACTTTAAAAAGCTTTAAATTCATACCTTGTGAATCACTTAATTCAAATGTATTCCTTCTGTGTGATCTACACGCATATAACCAACATCTACATCATCTACATCATCTTGATCCACTGATTTTGGATTAATAAAGGGAGGGGAGTCTTCAAAAGCTTCATATTTTTCCTCATCCTCAACATCACCTATACCAAGGATGCTTCTTTTTCCCGGTACAACAATAGACAATTTTTTATCAGACGGGTCTACAATGTAGAATACTTGCTTGGCTTGTGTGGCTAGTAATGAATGGCTCCTCACTATCATCCAAACAAGCTAAGTCTACAAGAGTGAATCCACAAGGGTCGTCATTTTTTATGCATCGTCGATTATTATCTACCCACTTACATTTGAAAAGACCAATATTGAAAGTAGAGTAGTCAAGCTCCCATATTTCATGTACCCGCACGTAGTATACCAATTTAGCATCAACCGGCGCTTGATCTTTCGCACTCGCGTAAAATGTAGATGACGCCAAAATAGAAACCCCACTATTCTGTAGATACGATGACTTCTTGTCTTGACCCTCAGTCCAAAATGTGAAGCCATTGACATCGTAACCCTCATATTTGTTGACATCATCACGAGGACCAAAAGCTAACCACTTAACAATTTCGGATACACCCTTGAATTCTTCCCATATTACTCGATTATGAAACCAATTAATAAACGTCTTGTTATGCAACTGCGTCAATGCCCTATCCCCTTTAGAAGGATGTTTTGCGCGCAATATATCAAAATGCTCACTCAAAAAAGGATGAACTTCCGGAATATGATGCAACACATACAAGTGTGCTTGTAGAATGCTTTCTCGAGGAGGTGTGACCGATTTGGAGCCAATTGTTCCTTTTCCCTCAAGCCTTCCTTCATGTCTAGAGGTGAGAAGTCCAAAAGGCTTTGCCATGGCCAAATACTCGGCTATAAAGTTACTAATCACATCGCTCACAGTGCCTTGAATCATACTCCTCTCGGGTTGTGCTGGATTCCTCACCTTGTTTTGTAAAACACCCATGTGTCTTTCAAAAGGATAACACCACCTTAAAAAAATGGACCCAAAAGCTTGATCTCACGAACGAGATGGACAATAAGATGAACCATTATGTCAAAGAAAGAAGGTGGAAAATACATCTCAAACTTGCATAAAGTTACAATTACGTCGATTTGAAGTGCATCAAGTTTAAAGGGATCAAGAACTTTACTACAAATTGTGTTGAAGAACGAACACAGCTCGGTAATAGCATATCTCACATGTTTTGGCAGTATTCCACGGATTGCAATTGGTAAGAACACTTGCATCATTACATGGCAATCGTGAGATTTCATGCTTCCCAACTTCAGCTCAGCATTTAGGCTCACAAATCTCTTCATGTTGGATGGGTACCCAGACGGAACCTTAATGCCATACAAACACTCACAAAATGTCCGCTTCTCTGCTTTGGACAATGTGTAGCAAGCTGGAGGTAAATAAACTTTGTCATTACTCATCTTCTTCTTACTGCCACCAACTTCATCAGCTCTATTTCGTTTCTTACTCACCTTAACATGTGCCCACAACTCCGGACGAAGACCCTTACATTTAAACCAATCTCGCACGGCCCTAACATCCTTTGTCTTACCCCGAATGTTCATGAGAGTCCCGAGTATGGCATCGCATACATTTTTCTCTATATGCATAACGTTAAGACAATGCCTAACCTGTAGATCTCTCCAATATGGAAGCTTCCACAAGATTGATTCTTTTTTCGATAATCGGTCTTCACCCCCTTGCACTTGCCACGTTTTACCAAATAGAGTCTCAACTCCTTTAACCTGTTCATAAACCTCATAACCGGTCAACGGTCGACGAGCTACATGGTCCTCAACCTCCCCATTGAACAACTTCTTCTTCTTACGATATTGGTGGTCTCGTGGGAGAAACTTTCGATGGTGCATGAATACGTGTTTGCACTTAGGAATCCACGTGGATTCCATGTCATCGATACATATTGGGCATTCTTTCTTCCCTTTGTTCATATACCCCGATAAGTTGCCATATGCCGGAAAATCATTAACGGTGCATAAAAGCATTACACGCAAGGTGAACTCCTCATTAGCATATTCATCAAACACTGAAACGCCTTCATCCCACATCTTTCTCAAATCTCTCAATGAGAGGTGCAAGATACACATCTATGTCATTGCCAGGTTGTTTAGGACCCGAGATAAAAAGCGAAAGCATTATGTACTTACGCTTCATACACAACCAAGGTGGTAAATTATAGATCACTAAAAGTACCGGCCAAGTACTATGTTGAGAACTAAGATTGCCGAATGGGTTCATTCCATCCGTACACAGTCCGAGCCTTAAATTACGAACCTCATCCCCAAAAGTCTTATGCAACCTATCAATACTCTTCCACTCCGGAGAATCAGATGGATGTGTGAGCAAGTGACCTTTCTTCACCCTATCTGCATGCCACCTCAAATTTAACGCATCTTTCTTTATAGAAAACAAGCGCTTGAATCTAGGTATTATTGGAAGATACCACAATACCTTAGCTGGGGGCCCTTTAGCATCCCGAGCCCCTTTACGCTTGTAGCGCGATAACCCACACCTAGGACACTTTTCTAAGTTCTCGTTTTCATTCCGATACAACACACAATCATTCGGACACGCATGAATCTTCTGGTACTCTAAGCCGAAAGGACAAATGAGCTTTTTGCCATAATATGTCGACTTTGGAAGTTCATTTCCCTCAAAAAGCATCTTACCTAACGCTTCTAATAACATTGTGAAACTAGCATCACTCCAATTGAACTTTGACTTAATGTTGAAAATTGTCAACACTGCTGTTAGTTTGGTGAACTTTGTACATCCAGGGTACAAAGGCTTTTGAAAAGCCTCTGTCAACAAGTCAAAAACACGAGGACGTTTTCCTAACTCATCCTCGACTCCCTCCATCATCTCATCAACACGATCCACATCCTCATCAACATTCTCTTCATCTGTCTCATACCCGTCAACTTGATCTACTACATCCTCATTGACATCGGCCACATTATTGACGTCCTCAACAACACTTTTCTCTTTGTAAACTCCCTCCTCACCATGCCAAACCCAAACATGATATTGAGGCCTAAACCCACGTCGAAGTATGTGCTCCCTAAGGATATCAACACTATCTACCTTTGATACATTGCCACAACTAACACATGGGCAATAAAAACCAACTCCCCCCGTCCTAACTTGATGTTCAACCACAATACTACAAAATTCTAATACGCCATCAATAAATTCCGACGATTAAATGCTTCCATACATCCAAGAACGATTGTTTGTCATCCTAATTAGTGTGATTAATTGATTCAAAACAAAATTAATACACAACTTTTAAACATATATACTTATTTCTAACAACATATTTAACCCTAAAAAAATATACTCTTATTATACCAAATATATTTAACCCTAAATATACATACTTCATATACATATCAAGTCCAATAATCTCTTCCTTATTGTCAAACTATTCACTTAAATAAAACAATGATTTTCGTGAGACTCTCCTAATCCATTCAAGAAACAATAATTATTCAATACATTCACCATTTAATTCCTCCTTGGCCATCAAATTAACAAGCATAAACTATTAAACTAAACAAAAAGACTACTGCCAATTAACTCATAAACTATTAAATTAAACTAAACTAATATTTTTCCTATTGCCAATATTCAAAAAGACTACTGCCACATCCAAGAATACTAAACTAAACAAAACGAAGTCATTTTGAGATATGGTATTAGATAGTGATGGAAAATTGTAAACAAAATAATTTTTTGTGACCAAAGTTTCATCACCAAGGGGATAACATTGTACATTTCATGAAATTGAAACCACATATCATCCCCATTACCAACATAAAATACCAACAACAAAACAGGCCATTTAATTAATATGCCCTCGAAATGATTGAACATGAGCACTTTAGAAGAAAAACCACATTAAAATAACATATATTGATATATACTCATACATCAATGAACTCCAAGTAACTAAATGTTTGCATAAACGAACACAGTACAAATTCAGATTTGCGATACTAGCATACAAACTAAAGCAAGACCCAAACGGTTGCCATAATTTTTGAGTTTTTTCATGAATATCTTACAAAACTTAAATGCTTAACAAATTAAAAGGAGAAAAAATACCTTAATGTCGTGGTTTTTGAAGATGAACAAGACCCAATTATTAAATTTCGTGGGTTTATGAACCAAGAAGATGAAGAACTTTGAAGAAACTGTTAACACACAACATTTTTCGAGTTTGCAGATGAAGATGAAGAACTTTGAAGAAGAAGGCTGTTACGTTTGTGAAGATGAAGAAGAGCAACGAAGCAGATGAAGAGGAAGATGAAGATGAAGCGTTTTTTCAATGGGCTTGAGAGAACGAAGCAAAGTGTATAGTGTACGTTGTAGAAGAGTTTTGTGAAAAAAGAAATGGCGGGTTTATATGCTACTGTAATGCTATATGTGTAAATTTTATTTTCCAACGGTTATTTGCTGCGGTCCAATGACATAACCGCAGCAAATGCTCCTACTTGCTGAAACGGTTATGCTGAAACGGTATTTGCTGCGGGCCCCCATGATAACCGCAGCAATTAAGCAATTGCGTAAGGGTTATTTGCTGCGGTCCCTTGAAAAACCGCAGCAATTAATGTTGCTATGGAGTATTTGCTGCGGTCGCTCTATAAAACCGCAGCAATTAATTGTTTTTTTTTTTCCAATTCTTTTTTCTACTTATTGCTGCGTATATATAAAAACCGCAGCAAATGATTAGCAGCAAATACATTTTTTTCCACTAGTGTTAGTTTCATTCTCTATAGCTCATAACTATGGCACAACCCCCATCTCCTTCATGTTTTTGAACTACCATTTCTACGTCTTGTCCCACACAAACCTCATATGTATGGTATGACATACTCTCATTCACTTTGTGTATTGTATCATTACTCGTTACCTTACTGGGTTAATTCATTGAAAGGGGTAACGAGTAAAGCAAGGGAGACTCGTCGTCACCGAGGTAAAGGGAAAGGATGGGGGACTTGTTTCTGGGGATGGTTGAAGAGAAGGGAGAGGTGGGTGGTAGTGGTGGAGGAGAGAATAAAGAGTTGGTAGCAGGAGTGCACTTCAATAACATCATTCTTGAATTTAAAGGGAAAATTTCTATAAAGATTGTCTTACATAAGCAATTTAAAAAAATAGTGAGATTAAAAACTTCATGATACAAGTAGAGTACTTATTAGAAATATTTAGAGAGAAACTTAAGCGGAGATTGGTGTGTGTTAGAAAACATGGAATCCATAAAAGAAGCAACAGCAACAAGAGTACAAACTCTATCACAATCAAACCTTCCAAAAGTACCACCTCAATACATTCAACCGCCACAACACCGTCCTAACAACCATCTTTCTTCTTCTTCAACTACAATTCCTCTCATTGACCTTTCTCTTCCTTCCACTTCTCTCCTTTTTCAATTATCTTCTGCATGCCGCCATTGGGGAGCTTTCCATGTACTCAATCATGGCGTTTCCATCAACCTTCTTCATCAAATGCGCACCGTTGGATCCTCTTTCTTTGAAGATCTTGATTCTTCTGAGAAATTGAAGTATAGTTGTGATCCATCCTCCCCTGCTTCTCAAGGGTATGGTAGTCGTATGCTTGTCAGTGACAAAGACGACACTGTTTTGGATTGGAGAGATTATTTTGATCATCACACTTACCCTCTTTCTCGTCGTGACTCTTCTCGCTGGCCAGATTATCCTCCTAATTACAGGTAACTTTTTGTATTTTAATAATTAATCCGCTCAAGTCAAAAAGCTGAAAGCTTTGGGGTTTTTATTATTTATGTATGATATTATGTATTGCAAATAGATGTTTGATTTTCACAAAGATTAATTCCCTTTCTCCATACCTATGTGGATTCTCTAGAATACTCCCAAATAAACAAAGTTGCTAATCTAATATTCATTTTTGGTTTTGATTTAATGAGCTCTAATTAGATGAGGAATTTGTTGGCTAATTAGTAATTATTCATAAATGAATACCAAGAACATATTATAGCTATCAACCAGTCATAAGTCCAATCCAATGCCAAGTGACTTCCACTTAGGACTTAGGAAACCTTATCTTACTTAATGATACTTAATGATGTTTTGATTATTTGTTTTAGTTGGTACATCGATGAAAAAAATGGTATCAGGACTAGATGAAGAAAGGAAGAAACTTTAAATTGTGAAATTAAAAATTAAACTAGAATATTTGACAACGAAATCTGGGATTTAAACCTTCAATCAAAATGAATACCCAGATTGATTTTCAGTTTGATTGTTGATACGCAGTAGAGTTGGCCCTGGTTGGGCTCAAACCGGTACAGGTTCAAATCGGCCACCAATCAAAAATTTTTGATCTTTAAAATGAGCCGCTCATGACCAGTCCTAGTTCGTTCCCTCCGAATATATCAATCTATATCGGATTTGATTGAAGGTTCATGATCAATTCAAGGTTCGATTAGGTGCCGAATAATTCAGTTAATTCAAATTTTTTTATTTTACATTAACCATATTAATCAATAATGAAAGCGCAAGCCTCAAAGAGGTTTAACAAGGAAAAACAAATGACAAATATAATGCAAAACTGAACACAAGTGTTTATGAGGTATCTTGAATACCTCCCCTCAAATATAGTTTATTATAATGAATTCAACAATTACAAATATAATAAACCTTCCTTATCTTGAGAACAACCTCTCAAGATCACAAATACTAAAGCAAAGTAAGAACACTCTCAAGTTTCTAACAATGCAATAGCCCTCTCAACAATATGTGTGTTTGTGGTGTGTGTTACTATGAGTGATGAATCCTATTTATAGGAAAAGTATTCATCACTCTTAGTATTCCCTCATAAATCACCATAAACTCACAATTAACATCCTAATTAACTATGACAATTAACCATAGTAATAAACATCACAATAAACATTACATTAAACCAAGAAGTAATGCTCTTATTCAATGCCTACACAGGAATTCTGACCAAAACAGAATCCAATGTAGTCTTCTGATCTTCCGCTCGACCCGAGCCACTACCTCGCTCGGTCGAGTGAGCTTCCAGAGAAGCTACTGACTTATTCTGCACATATTGCTCGACATGTTGCTCGACCGAGCCACCCCCGCTCGACCGGTCGAGCCACTCTTTGCTCGACCGAGCGGTTGTTCGAGCCACTCACAGTCAGCCTCTCTTCTTGTTGCTTTGATCAAACAACTCTCATCAACCGTTCCAAATCTTAAACCACTCATATTCGACACATCTTTATCGACCCTCTCTAAAGTACAAGACAAAGCATGTTCGACTATATGTTTAAAGTGAACGTCATCACTAAGATTATTGGCACTTGCTTTAACAATCTCCCCCTCAAGTCCAATATTCTTATCCTCCTCAAAAGTAACTCTCTTTGACCCAAACACACCATCACCAACACTTTTGTGGCCTAGGCTACCACAATTAACTTGTAACTCATACAAGTTCCTCTTACTCCTTACTCCCTTCATGAGCACCATGCTCCCTCTAATGACTTTCAAAACCCCTCCATTTGCTTTGAAAGTGCATCCTTTACTCTCAAGTCTACCTAATGAAATAAGGTTCCTCTCAAACTTAGGTACATACCTTACATCACCAAGTCTTCTCTTGACACCTCCATGAGTCTCAATAATGACCTCACCAATACCTTCTACTTTCACCTTTTCATCATTTGGTAAAGTAACAAGGCCATAATCCCCATAACTAAGCTTAGTAAATTTTCCTTTCTCACAACAAATGTGGAATGAGCAACCGGAGTCTATTACCCATTCCTTACTATGAAACACTCCCCCATCAACTAGTAGAGTCCCATCATAGTCATCATCATCATCAATAAAGCCTAGAGCGGCATTCCCGCTATTCTCACTCTTAATTCTTCCATTATCCCTTAAGTTTCTCATTCTCTTAAGGTCTTCCTTAAATTCCTTACACATCATTTGTATGTGCCCCTAACACTCTTTGTTACTAAGGTCACCCCTCCCTTGAGACTTACCCCTTCCTTGATATCCCTTTTCTTTGGTTCTTCCCCTATTAGAACCCTCACTAAACAAGCCTTCCCCAACATTCTTCTTTTCTTCCCCCTCTCTACTCACCATGAACCTATCATTCTCTCTCAACGCCGCCAATGCTTGATCAAGAGTGATAGAATCCCTACCTATGAGCAATGTTTGGACTATGTTTCTATAGTCCTTGGGAAGTGACGCCAAAAGTAATAGAGCTTGTTCTTCATCGGTCAACTTTTCATCGGCATTTAACAATTGGCATACCAACTTGTTAAATGTGTTAATGTGGTCTTGCATTGTTGTATCCTCATCCTTCATGATTTGATACAACTCCCACCTCAAGCAAAGTTTATTAGTAAGGGATTTGGAAGCATACACTGCATGTAATTTTTCCAACAACTCACCGGGATCGGTCTCTTTCAAGTAGTGATACTTGATTTCGGGTGCGATGGCAAGCCGGATTGTGCTTACCGCCTTCTTTCTCATTTGTGTCCATCTTGCTGCTTCTACATGATTTGGCTTCTCCTTCAAAAGTGCATCATCGATGCCTTGTTGCACCAAAACATCTTCCACCGAGCTCTTCCATATGGAAAAATTGATTCTTCCATCAAACAATTGAATAGAGAAACTTTTCCCATCAGTCATTGTGTCTTTCTTGTTCTTGTAACCTCACTTTCACACTCCAAATAGCCCAAGACGCACTCCCGCTCTGATACCAATTGAAAGCGCAAGCCTCAAAGAGGTTTAACAAGGAAAAACAAATGACAAATATAATGCAAAACTGAACACAAGTGTTTATGAGGTATCTTGAATACCTCCCCCTCAAATATAGTTTATTATAATGAATTCAACAATTACAAATATAATAAACCTTCCTTATCTTGAGAACAACCTCTCAAGATCACAAATACTAAATCAAAGTAAGAACACTGTCAAGTTTCTAACAATGCAATAGCCCTCTCAACAATATGTGTGTTTGTGGTGTGTGTTACTATGAGTGATGAATCCTATTTATAGGAAAAGTATTCATCACTCTTAGTATTCCCTCATAAATCACCATAAACTCACAATTAACATCCTAATTAACTGCGACAATTAACCATAGTAATAAACATCACAATAAACATTACATTAAACCAAGAAGTAATGCTCTTATTCAATGCCTACACAGGAATTCTAACCAAAACAGAATCCAATGTAGTCTTCTGATCTTCCGCTCGACCCGAGCCACTACCTCGCTCGGTCGAGCGAGCTTCCAGAGAAGCTACTGACTTATTCTGCACATATTGCTCGACATGTTGCTCGACCGAGCCACCCCCGCTCGACCGGTCGAGCCACTCTTTGCTCGACCGAGCGGTTGTTCGAGCCACTCACAGTCAGCCTCTCTTCTTGTTGCTTTGATCAAACAACTCACATCAACCGTTCCAAATCTTAAACTACCCATATTCGACACATCTTTATCGACCCTCTCTAAAGTACAAGACAAAGCATGTTCGACTATATGTTTAAAGTGAACGTCATCACTAAGATTATTGGCACTTGCTTTAACAAATAAAAAATAAATACAAAATCTATTAGTATATCAATTAATGTATTAAAATAAATAATAAACGTAATTGCAAATGTCTTAAATATTTTATGAATTAATTGCGAATTACAACCTTAATGTTTGATGCTTTTACGAATTATAGTCTTGATGTTTTTTTTTTTCGAATTACAGCCTCCAAAGTAGTTTTTTTTTTACCACTATTAAAGCTAGGTGACCGGTTACGTACAATATGAGTTGTTGACCCTAATTTACCTTTGACTTTTCCAGTTCCCACTGACTTGACTTGGGTGGGTTAACATTTAACCCATCCCCTAACCTAACCCATATTCTCTTTTCCTCCATTTCATTATCAACTTAAATCATAAACCCAGTCAACAAATCAAAATGGAATTATCAGGCTCAAGCAATCAGCCACAAATAAATATAAATTCCAACAAAAATCAATTAAACTTGCACTGGATAAAATTAAACCCCTAGTTGAATCATTACTTTTGAATCTTAAACCTCAGATTGTTCTATTTGATTATGCTCATTATTGGCTTCCTTCAGTGGATGCTCAGATGAATGCCCGTATTTGGATTCAATGGCTTCCTTCATTACTTTTGAATCTTAAACCCCAATTATGAACTTCACTAAAGCATGTGATTCAACAATCTACAAGTCTTGTATTGAATTGATAGTCCGTATTTGGATTATAAACAAACCCAGATTGAATTTCCTTTGATTTTAGCCGGGTGCCCTATTACTCAACTAGAATCTGGTGCATTAGAAGAGAAATGGGTTAAAACGAACTAATTTACCCTTTTTGATAGACCCCAAATGTTAACCTACCAATTTTGGGATTTAAAGAGACAAAATTATAAGAAACTACGTAATCTATACCCTAATTTAAAAAACTACCTTATGTAAAATTGTTTGCAAAAAACTACCTTATATGATACAAATGTTTACAAATGACTACCTTTTAATGGATTTCGTTTGTTGATGTTATTTTTAGCCGTTGACCATCACGTGACACTCACGTGACCTTAAAAATGTATCCTTCTTAATTGAGCTTCTTTGGTTTCAGAAGCTTTGTTCCATTGAAATGTACATTTCAGAAGCTTTGTTCCATTTAAAAAAGCTTTGTAGATAGTTTAGAAGTAAATGCCGAACTGAATGCAGACCAAATTTATCAGAAAGCAGAAGCCGGTCACGAGTACCATGATAATACTGCACTGAGCAGCAGTTCAGTTGCATCAGCAGCGAGTCATAGTTCAGAGATAATCAAGGAGGCTGCTCTTTCTTCAACGGTATCTGATGCCATCACGGAGCCACCAATTTTTGATACGAGCCCTTCAGGTGCTGACAAAATTACGCCCTTTACTCCTTCGCTTAATTAAGAAGTTTGATTACAATTAAAATTTACATGTAGGATAGTTCTAATAATCATTTCGTAGATAGAGCGAAGATAGAGAGATATCATACTCGAACAATGTGAAAGATTTGGGTGTTTTGGAACAAAGCTTCTGAACCCAAAGAAGCTCAATTGAGAAGAAGGATATATTTTTAAAGTCACGTGAGTGTCACGTGATGGTTAACGGCTAAAAGTAACGGTCAACAAACGAAATCCGTTAAAAGGTAGTCATTTGCAAACATTTGTATTATATAAGGTAGTTTTTTGCAAAAAAATTTACATAAGGTAGTTTTTTAACAAAGAGGGTATAGATTAGGTAGTTTTTTATAATTTTGCCTTAAAAGAAAAATGATTGGGAAAAAAATTTAGAAGAATCATTACGTGAAGGTTTTAGTTATGGCTGCCTCTGAAAAAATGAGTTTTGTAATTGCAAAGATTGAAGATGGAGATTCATCCAAATCTGCTGATGAAAAGGGAAATAATCTAATATCCACTAACCTATTTTTATTTGGGCAAGAGTTAAAGCTGAGATGGGTCAGATCAAGAATTGAAATTTAGGGGAGTGAAGAGGGATTTAGTAGTTTGGAGAACTTTCATTAATGGAGTTTGTCATTTATAAGAGCAAAATTGAAATTTAGGGTTACAAAAAACAGGGATTGAATGAGAAAAAAAATTAAAACTCATTGATGAAGATGGATTAAATGTTAAGGAATGGAATTATATGAGAAAAAAAAAACTAAAACTCAAAGCTTTGATTACTGCAACAATGGAGGAGGAAGAGAATGAGTTAGGTTAAGGGATGAGTTAAATGTTAATCCACCCAGGTCAAATCAATGGGAGGAGGGAAAGTCAAAGGTAAAAATTAGGGTCAACCGGTCATATTGTACGGAACCGGTCACCTGGCTTGAATAGTGGTCAAAAAGCCACTTTGGAGGGTGTAATTCTCAAAAAAAAAAATATCAAGGCCATAATTCGCAAAAGCATCAAACATTAAGGTTGTAATTCGCAATTAATTTATATTTTATACAATTACAAATAATACATATTTAATGTATATTTAAAAAAGTTACACAATTACAAATGTCTTTATGTGTTGTTCAAATGCTACATACTAAGCTGCCTACGTATTCTGAATGAATCAAACTCCAACATTGTTCTATATTAATATAGGTACCTTCTTTATTAGTATTTGTTGGTTGTTGGAGAAGTCTAATAAGAGTCACTTGCTTCATTTTCATTTGGGGGATCCTATCGATGTATCTGTGTTTATAAGCTTCAACGGATCATCATTATCTTGATCATCATCATTACTTAGGCATTGTCTTCTTTTTTTGGTTTGATCTCAATCCTGTTTGGAAAAGCACATTTGGATTGTATTTGGATCTCGAGGCCTCTTTTCATCAATAACTCTTCTACGTGCACTAAAAGCAGTCTTTGAAGCAACAACAGATGTCGAAATTGCAAAGATATCCTTTGTAGGCTTTTGCCAAAATGTAAAAATTGCCGTATTTTTGTCGACATCATTTTAGGAGTCCATGTTCTTCTTGGAATTCAAATTGATGGCACAAATAATCATGCACCTCTATGGATTGAGGGGTAGAGATGGATGAAGATGTAGCAAATTGATTTCGATTATTTAGAATATTAGCAATAAATGGATCATATGTTTCATTTTTAAATGAGAGATGGAGGAGATTTAACTCGTAACTTTCTATCACGTTGGCTCTGATATCATGTTAAGGAACCAACTCAACAAAAAACTACATGAAGATGGTGGATTAATAGGGGTATAGTAATCCCCGTGGAATGTGGATGATGGATTTGGTTATTATTTAAAGTGACATGAGGATATACTTTTAGCATTAAGGGATTAGTAATAACTGATGAGTGAAAATGATTTTGCTTGGCCAGGAATGTGGTGGAAGAATATAGTGAACAGATGAAACGGCTTGCTCAGAAGCTATTGGCTCTGATATCGGAAAGTCTAGGTTTACGATCTTCATGTATCGAGGATGCCGTGGGTGACATTTATCAAAATATAACTGTCAGCTATTATCCACCTTGCCCTCAGCCAGAACTCACGCTCGGATTGCAGGCTCATTCTGATTTTGGTGCTATAACCCTACTCGTCCAGGATGATGTTGGTGGGTTAGACGTCTTGAAAGACGGAGAATGGATCTTTGTACAACCATTATCTGATGCCATTGTAGTGATCCTTTCTGATCAAACTGAGGTATCTCTTGTTTGTCCTTACCCGCTTCCTATGTGCGCTTTCCTTTTTCTGATTGTATTATCTGGATGATTATGCAGTCCATATTCTGCAAGAAATATGTTTGTTTGGTTTGTCCAGTAAATTCATGTGGAATTCTTTTTTTAGTAAATATTCTGTATTTGCCAAATATTACTCTTTGGGGGCTTTACAAGTCCACAAGTTCAAGTTGTTGGTTGAAGTTGTGGTTTTCTCTGATTTATGTTTAGATATATGATTATTAAACATGTACACACTCCATCCCCATGATTTTGCCCCATATTTTAATATGTTCTATTGGATTTGCATCATTCCTATTTTTCAACATGATCCTATTAAAATAGTAAAACATATAATTACCCTATTAAAGGGCATGACTCCACTTACAATATCCCGCTAAAATACCCACTCATCCACTTTTCTTGATTCTTGTGCGATCTACTTGAGGAGCAATCTCAATGGGACACAGGAGTATGTATCACTGATATTTACTTTCAGAAAATAAACAGCAGTGAGGGATCAACTCATTTCGTGACAGTGCTATTATTGATATGCTAGTGCAAGGAAAAAAAATCATGAGTCTACATATTGTTTTATTTTCCTCTTCCTCGACAAAGATTTAGCTGCTGATGGAGTAGGGATGGGTAATACATTGTACTTTAGGGTGGTATACCGCATACATACTTCAATTTGGCTGTTTTGTCAAAATGGCTGACCTACATTCGACCCCCCAAGTCAAATCTAGGTCCGAGTCATTTAATGGCATTGGCATATTGGAATGTTGCAAAATGGCTTTGACGTTTGGTTTTTACCAACTGATATGGTCCTTGCAGGTCATTACAAATGGAGAATACAAGAGTGCTGTACATCGAGCCATAACCAATGCGAATAAAGCTCGGCTGTCAATGGCCACCTTTCACGACCCTGCCAAAACTAAAAGAATATCTCCAGCTCCAGAGCTTGTCGCAAAATCTGGAGCCAAGTATCAGGAGTTGCTTTATGGGGAATTTGTTAAATCATGGTACACTAAGGGCCCTGAAGGCAAGCGGAACCTTGATGCACTTCTACTGTAATACTTATGTCATGAAATGTTCGTTTACTTTGTTTAAAATCTCCTTAGAGATTACTGCTTTTGATTTCCTTGTGTAGATGACAATTTCTTTGGGAATAAAGAAATGCGCTGCTTACACAATGGCACATTTTAACGTCAACAAATGTATTCACACAAAGTTCATGTGCTGATAGTCATGTTATATAACGAAATTGCTCAAATGTTGAATAATGTTGTGTAACTGGGTGATGAAATAGCTTTTGCGGTCAGTATGAATAGTATCAATAAATCACTTTATATTCGGTTGCATTTAGTTTAATTCAGTTAATAGTTCTAAAGAAAAAAACACCCATAGACCAAGCCATGTTGATTGATAAGACTTTTAGGTATGGGTGTTTGGCAATTGGCTGTTCGTTGTTCGCTTTTTTAGTTAGCTTGTTTGACCAGATGAAAATGTTTGCTAATCTGTTGGCTTTTAAGCTAGCTGAAAAAGATAATTGTTTACGTAGATGTTTGGTAAATTTAGGTATTAGTTGTTGACTGTTTAATAGAGAAAAAGTGGGTCAACAAGCCAAAAGATAACAAAAAAAAAAGCTAACTGAAGTAGCTTTTTTATTTTGGCTTATAAACCTGTTTTTCGGCTCGCTTAAAAGACATTCATCAAACAGTTTTTTCGGCTGCTCTATCAGCCAAAAGCCAACTAAAAAACCAATCTAAAAACCGGCTACCAAACTCCCCTTTTGTAATATCCATTTTTGAATGTTGATTTTACTGCAATTCATAAGATTTTTGTTACAAAATTGTAATCCAGGTTAGTATCTGGCTGTCAGCCAAATAGATACAAGTGCTTTAACTGCTCATGAACAAACAGTTTTCTTAGCTTTCAATCCATTTACTGTATAGCATAGTTTGATGCGAACCCAAAAAAAGCATCCAACTAATATACACATAGTGAAATAAAATTTGTTGCAGTAATGTACTATCCAGCAACACAAAATGCACCCAAGTTGCAAAGACTTCAACAATGATTAATGGCTTCAAAGTTCAATCACCTTGATAGCATCTCAGGCGTCTGCAGGCGGCCACTCAAGAAACTTCTTACCTACGAGTGATGGCGGTAGAAAACTCTGTTCTGCTGTAGGATTCTCCGGGGTATATATATACCCCTTTCCATATCCGAGCTCTTCCATTAGCTTTGTTGGTGCATTCCTAAGATGCAAAGGCACCCCTTCATTCCCCCCAACCGAGTCCTTCACCACATTTAATGCCTCGTTTATGGCCTTATAAGTAGCCACTGATTTCGGAGCCAAAGCTAAATAAGCAGCACATTGAGCAAGATTTAACCGGCACTCAGGCAATCCGATAAAATGACAAGCCTGATAACAAGCAACAGCTTGCAAAAGTGCATTAGGATCAGCCAATCCAACATCTTCACTTGCAAACACAACCAATCTCCTAGCAATGAAGAGTGGCTGCTCCCCTCCTTCCAACATCCTAGCTAGCCAATATATAGCTGCATTCGCATCGTTTCCCCTCATCGACTTAATAAATGCACTAATCAAATTGTAATGCTCTTCCCCAGCCTTATCATATGCAAGATGCTTACATTGCATAACTTCCTTGACATCCTCCACATTAACAACCACCACTACATCATCCAAAGAGTGGTTACCACTTTCACTATCACTTTCCTCTACCACTCGACTTTTATCCAGAACACGACCCAACGCCTTGGTAGCACAAACCTCCAGCGCGTTCAAAGCCACTCGAGCATCCCCATCACATTGAGAAGACAAAAGCTCAATCGCATCAGATTCAACTTCAATTTTTGTCTCAACGGTCATTGACAAACCTTTCTCCAAATCATCAACTGCCCTTTTCAATAACTTCCCTATATCAAAAAGCTCCAATGGATTAAGTTTAAGTACCCTACACCTAGACAACAAAGGAGTAACCAAATGAAAAGAAGGGTTTTCAGTAGTTGCACCAATGAACACAATGCTACCATCCTCAATTACAGGCAAGAAAGAATCTTGCTGTGATTTATTGAACCTATGTACTTCATCAACAAAAAGAACAGTCCTTTTTTTATCCCTTAACTTCCTAGCACCTTCCACCACTTCCCTAACATCCTTAACACCCGCTGTAACCGCAGAAATGGAAACAAACTTGTAGGACAAGGAAGAAGAGTTAACAATGGCTTTAGCAATGGAGGTTTTCCCAGAGCCAGGTGGGCCCCAAAGAACAATAGAGGGTAAAGAATTACACTTAATAGCTGACCTAAGGAAGGAAGTGGGTCCTAATATATGATCTTGACCCACAACTTCATCAATGAATTGAGGGCGAATTCTTTCATACAAGGGTGGTTTTGAAATCGGGGAAGATGAGATTTTTGGGCGTTTTTGAGGTGGGAAAACTTGTGAGTTTTGTGGGGATTCTGTAAGGGAGTGTTTGGATGAATTTGAAGAGAAGAATTTATTGAGTTTTGATTGAGATTGTGATTGTGATTGAAGAAAAGGAGGGTTTTGAGGAATAATTGAGGGTTTTTGGAGGGTTTTGGGAGGTGACTGAGGCTGTGAAAGAATCCATTCGGTAGCTTTAAGGGTTGATTTGCCGCCTGTCGCAGCTAGAGCTTGAGAAGCAAGTTCTTTAGAAAAACCCATATTTAGAAGTTCATTCATTTCTTCACCCTCCATTTTTTGTCTGCTTCGATTTCTGTCGGGTTGGCTTACTGTGCTAATGTGAGGAAATACGCGCCAAGTTTAATGGGTTTTGCTTTTGTGGGGGGGGGGGGGGGGGGGGGTGTTTGTACAAATAAGTGATCATTTTAAGAATTGAATTGATCATTTTAACGTTGAAGTTGAAGATTTTAAAATAATTGATACGGTTAAGATTAAAATTGTAAGTAGAAATTGATCACTTTCATATCAACATTGATCATTTTATAACTGATTATTTAATCTACTAATTTATATTCCTCTGTTTCCTAATGTACTTCTTATTTATTTTTTGCACATTTTTCAAAGTAAATTTTAAGTCTTAATATCTCTAAATACGCATCTATATATGTCTTAAAAATCTTAATCAAATTTCTCTCTCCAAAATAGTATATTCTAAATAGGAAGAAAATTAGGAAACGAAGGGAGTATATAATTGATCACTCTAATGTCAATTTTGAGAACTTTAAAATTAATTGATCTATTTAAGACTATAAATTTGTTAGTAGAAATTGATCACTTTACTATCAAAATTGATCAATGTTAAGGCAAAACAAATTTTTTTTATTTTAATTGATGTATGTAACGTTTACTTTAAAGTTGAAAATGATCACTTTAGTGTTTAAATTGATATTTTTAAGGTTAAAATTAAAATTTTATGTTTGAAATTTTTGGCTTTTGGGCTTGCCCAATTGTAGTGTCTCAATACGAGGCAGTCGCTCCCAAGTTATTGTGTCCATTAATTGTTACTTGAGACAGTTTGTAGCAGGAGCGGTAGTCTCGACACGTAATTAACATTAATGATAATGTTTACAATAATAATGCGGAAGTCTCAAAATTTCGATATGATAAAAAATTTTTAAAAATAAACTATTTATGATAAATGATAAATATTACATCAGAGTAGGAAACACATTTTTAAAACTGTCAAATTAAAAATCCGACTTCACCGTTGCGTCCGGAAGGCGTCAAAACCCCCGGGTACCAATTTTCATAATTTATAACATATTATAAGTATTTTTAACTTAATTTCAAAGCCAAAAATGCTCCAAAAACACATTTTTTTCACCATTTTCAAAACCTACGGGATTTCATTTTTTATCACAAAAATATAAATTTCAATGCTTTATTTCCTATTAAATCTAAACAATAAAATTTACATAATTTTCATGATCACATACAAAAATAAATTTTAATTAATTATATATTTTTTTCTCAAAAATAATTCTTTTTGCACAAATGTACACACACAAACACATCACATATATACATGTATATTTCTCTACCAACATTATAAATTTCTTCTTTTAATCAATAAAAAAAATAAAAATAAATTTCCATCACCACATACATTTTTTTTATATGAGCAACCATTTTTTTTTTTTATGTATATATATATATATATATATATATATATATATATATATATATATATATATATATATATATATATATATATATATATATATATATATATATATATATATATATATATATATATATATATATATAATTTTTTTTTCAATCATTCATCAAACAATTCTTCACACACATGTAAACATATCCAAAACCCTAAAAACCATACATTAATTTAGATAGAAAAACATCATACTTCCACACATGAATTTTAAATCATGAACAAATCATAAACTATAAAATAACACACATAAAAATCATAGAAATTTAAATTAAAACTTAAAAATAAAAACTAGATTAAGAATTACTCACAATTGCTCAAGAACAAAACACCAAAATTGATGAACCAAAAGGAGGATTAGGCGTGGGAATTTGAGGGTTTAGGGAGTGTTTTTCTTACTTGCAATGGCTTGGAATGAAAAGATGTAATGAAAATTAAGAGATTAGGTAAATAAGGCAATTAAGGAAAATTAAGGCAATACTTATGGAAGGCAATAATTCCTTCATCTTTCAATCTTCCTAAGAAGTTACTAATCCTTCTTAATTCTCCATATGGCCGGCCAAATCCAATCACCTTCCCACTTTAATTTTTTTTTTTAATTAAAGATAGATTAGGAAAAAGGTTTGGACTTAAAATGGTTTTAATTGCCTTAAAAGTTGAAGTCTCATGATTTAATCTACTAACAAAATAAATAATATAAAGAAATATATTTTTCTAAAAAGAATAATAATAATAAAAATAATAATATTACTAGCAAATCATTTAATATATCGGGAAAATATCGGGGTGTTACAGACTACCCCCCTTAAAAAGGTTTTGACCCCAAAACCTCAACGTACAAACACAAACACACAACAATCAAACACAAAACACACAACAATCACACACATAAAAAACGACAAAACAAGCACACAACAAAAGAAATAGATCAAAATAAACCTCAAAGCGCGCAAAATTCTACCGCTTCCTACCCCCCTTAAAAAGTTACGTCCCCATAACTTACTAACCTGACGAAAAAGATGCGGATACTTCTCTCGCATTGAAGCTTCTGTTCCCAAGTTGCCTCTTGTGACCGATGATTTGACCATAGAACCTTAACCATTGCAACATCTTTTCGCCGAGTACTGCGAACCTTTCTATCTAAAATCTGAACAGGTTGCTCTTCATAGGTGAGGCTTTCATCAAGTTCTAACGGTTCCGGGTCTAAGACATGCGAAGAAGCCGCAACATAACGTTTTAACTGGGAGATATGAAAAACGTCATGAACTTTACCCAGCGCATTAGGTAACGCTAACTGGTAAGCTAACTTCCTAATCCGCTCCACAATATCATAGGGGACAATGAAACGCGGACTTAACTTCCCACGAGCACCAAAACGAACCACACCTCTCATCGGAGACACACAGAGTAGGACTTTGTCGCCCACTTCGTACTCATCAAGCCGACGTCGGAGATCGGCGTACGATTTTTGTCTATCCTGGGCTGCCTTTATTTTATCGCGAATTAACTTTACTTTCTCAGTCATTTGCACAAGCATATCAGGTCCTAAGGTGACAGATTCAGTAAAATCATCCCAACATACAGGACTACGGCACTTACGACCATAAAGTGCTTCAAACGGAGCCATTTGAATTGTTGCCTGATAACTGTTATTATAAGAGAATTCCACTAAATCCAAATGTTCATCCCATGAACCTTGCCATTCCATGGCTATTGCTCTCAACATGTCTTCAAGTATCTGATTGACACGTTCAGTCTGACCATCCGTCATAGGATGAAAAGACGTACTATGAAGAAGAGTGGTTCCCAAAGCCTGTTGTAATGACTTCCAAAAATGTGACAAGTATCGAGTATCACGATCGGAGACAATAGTACGAGGTATTCCGTGATATCGAACAATGTATCTAATATAGGCACGAGCAAGTTGTTCCATATCCCATTTACAGTTCATCGGAATAAACCTTGCAGACTTAGTAAGCCTATCCACAATCACCCAAAGAGTATCATTACCAGCCTTAGTTCGTGGCAACCCTAACACGAAATCCATAGATATGTCATCCCACTTCCAGACCGGGACTTCTAGAGGTTGCAGTAACCCAGCTGGTCTTCGATGTTCACTCTTAACCTTTTGACACGTTAAACACTTGGAAACAAAATCAGCAATATTCTTTTTCATACCAGACCACCAAAACATGCATTTTAAATCTTGATACATCTTATCCCCACCAGGATGAACCGAGTATCTAGAATAATGAGCTTCGTTCAATAATTTTTCCTTCAAGGAGTCACACCCATCCGGCACACACCACCGTCCTTTAAAACGAAGACTACCGTCCTCATGAATTGTAAAACCTTCAGCTTTCCCTTCACTGATCTGCTCCCGAAGTTTTATGAACTTTGGGTCTTCTAGTTGCTTAGCCATAATCTCTTCGAAAAAGGTAGGTTGAATAGACAAGGCACTCAACTTGGCTTCCAATTCCCTTCTTGGATTATCTCCAAGTTCATTTCCCCAAACTCCTTACACAACTCCTTAGAGGTTATTAACGCTGAGACTGAATGCCTCGATTTTCTACTCAAAGCATCAGCGACTACATTCGCACGGCCTTCGTGATAGGAAATCTCCAAATCATAATCACTGATAAGTTCTAACCAACGTCGTTGGCGCAAATTCAACTCGGATTGAGTGAACAAAAATTGCAAGCTTTTATGATCCGTAAAGACCTTGCATTTAACACCATAAAGATAATGTCGCCAGATTTTCAATGCGAAAACCACAGCCGCTAGCTCCAAGTCATGTGTTGAATAATTCACCTCATGAGTCCTTAGTTGACGTGAAGCATACGCCACCACCTTTCTATCTTGCATTAAAACACAACCTAATCCATGTTTGGAAGCGTCACTGTAGACAGAGTATTCCAAGGATGGATCAGGTAAGGTCAACACAGGGGCTGTAGTTAACTTTTCCTTCAATAATTGAAATGCCTTCTCACACTCCTCAGTCCATTCGAACTTCTTTTCCTTCTTCATCAATGCTGTCAGAAGACGAGCGATGCGAGAAAAGTCCTTCACAAAACGACGATAGTATCCTGCTAATCCCAAGAAACTCCGGATATCTGTAACATTCCGAGGTGTAGACCAATCTCGAACAGCTGCTACTTTTGCTGGATCAACGGAAATTCCTTCCTTAGAAACAATGTGACCCAAAAAAGCCACTTGCTGTAACCAAAATTCACACTTCGAAAACTTAGCATACAACTGATTCTCTCGCAAAATCTGCAAGACTATCCTTAAATGCTCTCGATGTTCTTCTTGGTTCTTGAAATATACCAAAATATCATCAATGAACACCACCACACACTTATCGAGGTACGCGTTAAAAACCCGATTCATCAACCCCATAAATGCTGCGGGTTCGTTGGTCAACCCAAAAGGCATCACGGTAAATTCGAAATGTCCGTATCTGGTTCTAAAAGCTGATTTACTAATATCCTCCTCCTTGATACGTAACTGATGATACCCTGACCGCAGATCAATCTTGGAAAAGACTCCTGCCCCTTGCAACTGATCAAAAAGATCATCGATCCGTGGTAACGGGTACTTATTCTTAACAGTGACCTTATTAAGTTCTCTGTAATCAATACAGAGACGCATCGTTCCGTCCTTTTTCCTTACAAACAACACTGGGGCTCCCCAAGGCGACACACTAGGTCTTATATAACCCTTCTCTAACAACTCCTCCAATTGAACTTTCAATTCTTCCATCTCCTTTGGGGCCATTCGGTAAGGAGCTTTTGAAATTGGCCCTGTCCCAGGGATTAAATCAATCGAGAAGTCCACGTCCCTTCTTGGCGGCATACCAGGAAGTTCTTCTGGAAAAACATCCCTAAAATCACATACCACTGGAATGTTCTCAAGCTGCAACTCCCGCTCCCCTACTTTACTGATACTACATAGAAACCACGGTTGCCCTTGCTTGATTAACTTCCTGACCTTCAATGATGATACGATTTTTATCCTCGGTCCTTTAGGAAGACTCCTATATTTAACCTTCTCCCCCCTAGGTCCACTTAAGGTCACTGACTGTTCTTCACAATTTATTATCGCTTTGTATCTACTTAGCCAATCCATCCCAAGTATTACATTTAAATCATCCATTTCTAGAGAAAATAAATTACTTGGAAATTTCACTTTCCCTATCTTAACCGGCACTTCACGAAACAACGTATTACATTGAAAAGTCTCCCCAGAAGGAGTAGAGACTGAAAAAGATGTTTCCTCGGGGTTCTCCAATTCTAAATCCTTAACTCTAGACTTTGAAACAAACGAGTACGATGCACCAGAATCAAAAAGTACTTTAACGGATTTTGTATTAATAAAGAACGTACCTATGACCACATCCGACGCCTGCGCTGCCTCCCTCGAGTTAACTGCCGAAAGCCTGCCGTCGTTCTGGGTAGAAGTAGCAACACCTCCTTGATTACCACGTTGGCTTGATAAGAAATTCTCGTTTCTAGCATTTCCCGGTCGTTGCTGAACACCGGAGTTATTTCCCGAAAACCTTGGGTTTGAGGCACCTCCTAAGTTTCGGCCAAAACTTCCACCATTATGATTCCCCCTACCAGCTTCATTACTACTCCGTCCGTTAGTGATTCTTTGTTGTTGGAAACCTCTATGATTTCCCCCTTGCAACTCTTGTTGTCCTATGCGAGTATAACACTCGTACATTCTATGGCCCGGCTTACCACAGTAAGAACAGTCCACTAACGCACCCCGGCAGTCCCTTCCTGGGTGATTCTTTTGACATCTCCTACAGTTGAAGATTCTTTCCTTCCCATTACGATCATACAAAGGCTTCTGCATTCTAGCCTCTAGTCTCGAATTTCCCCCATTCTTGCTGTTTTGACCAGAATGGAAACCTTTCTCCTGAAAGCCTCCAAACGGTTTGTGCTTCTTAAATTGATTTTGGACTTGATTACTCGCATTCGTATCATTCTGAAACACGGGTTCTTTTCTCTTCTCTCCGCTATGGCCCAACTTCTCTTTTTCCTTCCTGATAACATTTCCAATCTGCGCAGCTCTCTTATATAGCTGGTCTAACGTATCATATCTATCAGTCTCAATGTGTTTTTGGATCTCATATGATAGACCTAACTCAAAACGCTGTATTTTCTTTCCCTCAGTTGGGACATCATCAGGGCAAAACTTCAAGTATTCCATAAATTTCTGATAATATTCATCTACCGTTAGGTTTCCCATTTCGAACCTAGCAAACTCATTTGATTTGTCCTTCCTAACATGAGGCGGATAAAATTGGTCCCTTAACGCCCCCTTAAAACCTTCCCAGCTTAATTCACCGTCGTTTTCGGTTATCAACTTCATCTTACTATGTGTCCACCAATAGTCAGCGTCTTCCACTAGGAAAAACGCGGCTTGGTCAACCATGAGCTCAGCAGGACATCTCACCACACTAAAAAGCTTGTCAAATTCTCTCAGCCAGTTTTCCAACATAGAAGGTTCACCTTTTCCACTATAAGTCGAGGGTTTACTCTGGGCTATTCTCTTACTAATTGACGAAGCCTTTTCCTCCAAGGATTTCGGTCTCGGATTCCTTGCACCAGCTAGGGCCTTAACTAGGTTTCGAAGCACGCGATCAGAGTTTCCTCTTGGCACGGACCTTTTCAAAAAGGGTAGCATGATGGCAGGTATACTACATTAGGTTAAACAAGGTATGTAAATACATTACTACAGCGTTCGTGGTTAAGGAGAAAAACTCATTCTGTTATAGTTCTAAAATAAACAAGGTAGTAGCCCCAAAGGAAAAAGGGTTGAACAATGAGTCTATAATCAAATCTATTTTTTTTTTCCATAAATACAATACTGAATCGATTCTACTTACTAATGTTTAGACTTTAAAAAACAAAATTCAAATTCAAAACAATAATACCATATAATTCCAATCTAAAAGAAATAATTGGGTCTAGATTCCCACATAATCATTGTTCAAATACTACAAAAGTCCGAGATAAACAACCAAATCATTTAACCAACAAAATTGTTCACAATTATTCTACTAAGGAACTAGACATACGAACTCGTACACATGCATAATCAAATAAAATAAAAACAATCAGGCAAATAAAGGCGACGCATCCATACGGTCCCGATCCTCCATGTATTGATCAGGGTCAAAATCAGCATCATCAGAGTCATCGCTAGACGCGCTATCGGAATCAGAAGGGGTTCCTACAGATAAGGAATCAGAAGGGGTTCCTACAGATAAGGAATCACTCATAGTAAGTCGCGCTACGGAATCAGAAAGCTCTACAATTATTGGCTCAGGTGGTTCCTCCTCCCACATCATGATTTCACTCTCTTCCTCACTCATGAGATCCTCTCGCCTCACCGGCCAACCCCCTAGAATAATTACCCCGCTATCATTATCACTCAACATTCCATCTCTATCAGCTAGTTCCCCCTCCTCATCAGCATTATATCCATCCCCTAAGTTATCCTCATCAGGCTCTTCTACCACTCCTAAAGAATCCTCCTCCATTAATTCTCCCTGCTCCTCATCAGAATTTCCTTCGAAATCCTCCTCAAATTCCTCTTCTGGGTCCTCATCGGGGTCCTCCTCCGGGTCCTCTTCTGGATCCTCCTCGGGATCCCTCTCGAAATCCAGCTCATCGAAGATTATAAATGGCACTGAGTTTGGGTTTACTACGGGAACATCCTCCTCATTATTATCTCTCCTTGCCCCACTAGGTTCTGGAACGTCAACTCCGTCCCGACCCTCAGTTTGCACTGCTCTTACCCTTCTGTCAATCTCTAGGTGAAACTGGTCACTCCTCTCTTTCAGTGCAATCATCTCCTCCTCCATTATTCTTTCATACACTAGTTTGGACTTTTTGTAGATCATTTCCATTCGTCGGGTGTAATCCAAATCACTTTCCCCCTCTTTTCTATCCCAAATTCCCAGAGCATCTATTTCTGCCCAAGCTGGGGCATTAACTAAAGCTCTCCAGGGTTCCTCTCGGGTATTAATTCCCTCTTCGGCCGGTCTTTTTCCTTTATCCATGAAAGAAAGTAATAATCGAACTTCCTGACTCACAAAGAAAGAAAACAAGACAATTAATTTCTGAGATAAGACAAAGATAGATAATTCAGAGCATCAGAGATATAAACACAAAAATCCTATCATGGACACATCAAAGTTATCCATGACATCATACTTAAAGACACCAAGCACAACACATCATATCCCCTTAATGTCTACCCCTTTTTACTCTCGTCAAATTTTTTTTTTCCTACGTTAGTCTATCAGTACAGATAAATAACACTAAATAAAACTCCCGCTCTGATACCAGTTGTAACATCTCGGAATAACTCGGGTCGTACGAAAAGAGAAAATGACCTTTTAAAAACGAGACAACTATAATCCGAGTCAAACCGGAATGTTAGAAAACAGTTTAAAACGGTTTTGAAGTTAAGGAAAACGTGCGGATCGAGTTCTATTAGCGTTATTAAGAACTACTAGATAATAAGAAATTCTTAGCAGCGGATAAGAACGAAAAGTTAAATCTACTTATTACAACTTGAGAACGAAAGTCGCCTCATAAAAACCAAATGTTCTTTAAACTAAATTTTGAAGTTCTTTAAGACTTCTCTACCCTAATAATTTATTTCTTCAAGGGACAATCCTCACTCCCCAGACCTGTAACTTAACTTACTGCTAGTCATTGCCCAGATAGGTAACAACATCATCGCAGGGTCGTTAAGACCAAAAGTACACGTCAGCAAACGTCGCATACCAAATAAATAATAACACAAGAGAAAGATTTAATTAATTAACTGACAATTCACAGAACCTTACGCTTCGATCATGCTTATTAAGAATAACTATTTTCATGTAAAGGTTAGTCAGCCATACTGCTGTACTATCCGGCCATACTGCCGGTACACTCCAAACTCCATAAGTGAGACAATACATTAGGGGGAGCTAACCCCTAAGCATGTCTCTACCATAGACACTCGCCTTACTTCGGTGCCTATGGTTAAGTATGCATACCCCCGTGGTGGCTCATAATGCCCTCATAAACCGCGAGTAATTCATTTCCACCAATTGACGTCATACTACGTCCACTTTAAAGTTAGTGAGGTCATACTACCTCTGCTTATCAAACAATGTATAAAAAAAATTATTGATTCGAAAGATAACATTATCCGTACTATATATCCATGCTTTACTTTTGTATACCATTATTATATGATACATCGGACTAATGCGAACCACACTGCGTGTACATACCTTAAGCAAAATAACCAACTCGCAAGCGTCTTAATCAATTCCCGGTCACGAATCGACTTCCTACAAGGTTCAATCGTATTCGGGAAATAAGCACACATACACATTTTCCTCAAATCATCTTTAACACACATATACAATCACATCCATACCTAGAATACTACACACAACATGAACATCCATCACATACTATAACATGGTAAATACACAAAACAGGACAGCCTTTACAATCTGTCCATAAACTCAACTTAAAACTGTCAAATTAAAAATCCGACTTCACCGTTGCGTCCGGAAGGCGTCAAAACCCCCGGGGTACCAATTTTCATAATTTATAACATATTATAAGTATTTTTAACTTAATTTCAAAGCCAAAAATGCTCCAAAAACACATTTTTTTCACCATTTTCAAAACCTACGGGATTTCATTTTTTATCACAAAAATATAAATTTCAATGCTTTATTTCCTATTAAATCTAAACAATAAAATTTACATAATTTTCATGATCACATACAAAAATAAATTTTAATTAATTAAATATTTTTTTCTCAAAAATAATTCTTTTTGCACAAATGTACACACACAAACACATCACATATATACATGTATATTTCTCTACCAACATTATAAATTTCTTCTTTTAATCAATAAAAAAAATAAAAATAAATTTCCATCACCACATACATTTTTTTTATATGAGCAACCATTTTTTTTATGTATATATATATATATATATATATATATATATATATATATATATATATATATATATATATATATATATATATATATATATATATATATATATATATATATATATATATATATATATATATATATATATATATATATATATATATATATATATAATTTTTTTTTCAATCATTCATCAAACAATTCTTCACACACATGTAAACATATCCAAAACCCTAAAAACCATACATTAATTTAGATAGAAAAACATCATACTTCCACACATGAATTTTAAATCATGAACAAATCATAAACTATAAAATAACACACATAAAATTCATAGAAATTTAAATTAAAACTTAAAAATAAAAACTAGATTAAGAATTACTCACAATTGCTCAAGAACAAAACACCAAAATTGATGAACCAAAAGGAGGATTAGGCGTGGGAATTTGAGGGTTTAGGGAGTGTTTTTCTTACTTGCAATGGCTTGGAATGAAAAGATGTAATGAAAATTAAGAGATTAGGTAAATAAGGCAATTAAGGAAAATTAAGGCAATACTTATGGAAGGCAATAATTCCTTCATCTTTCAATCTTCCTAAGAAGTTACTAATCCTTCTTAATTCTCCATATGGCCGGCCAAATCCAATCACCTTCCCACTTTAATTTTTTTTTTTTTTAAATTAAAGATAGATTAGGAAAAAGGTTTGGACTTAAAATGGTTTTAATTGCCTTAAAAGTTGAAGCCTCATGATTTAATCTACTAACAAAATAAATAATATAAAGAAATATATTTTTCTAAAAAGAATAATAATAATAAAAATAATAATATTACTAGCAAATCATTTAATATATCGGGAAAATATCGGGGTGTTACAGACTACCCCCCTTAAAAAGGTTTTGACCCCAAAACCTCAACGTACAAACACAAACACACAACAATCAAACACAAAACACACAACAATCACACACATAAAAAACGACAAAACAAGCACACAACAAAAGAAATAGATCAAAATAAACCTCAAAGCGCGCAAAATTCTACCGCTTCCTACCCCCCTTAAAAATTTACGTCCCCGTAACTTACTAACCTGAGGAAAAAGATGCGGATACTTCTCTCGCATTGAAGCTTCTGTTTCCCAAGTTGCCTCTTGTGACCGATGATTTGACCATAGAACCTTAACCATTGCAACATCTTTTCGCCGAGTACTGCGAACCTTTCTATCTAAAATCTGAACAGGTTGCTCTTCATAGGTGAGGCTTTCATCAAGTTCTAACGGTTCCGGGTCTAAGACATGCGAAGAAGCCGCAACATAACGTTTTAACTGGGAGATATGAAAAACGTCATGAACTTTACCCAGCGCATTAGGTAACGCTAACCGGTAAGCTAACTTCCCAATCCGCTCCACAATATCATAGGGGCCAATGAAACCCGGGCTTAACTTCCCACGAGCACCAAAACGAACCACACCTCTCATCGGAGACACACGGAGTAGGACTTTGTCGCCCACTTCGTACTCATCAGGCCGACGTCGGAGATCGGCGTACGATTTTTGTCTATCCTGGGCTGCCTTCATTTTATCGCGAATTAACTTTACTTTCTCAGTCATTTGCACAAGCATATCAGGTCCTAAGGTGACAGATTCAGTAAAATCATCCCAACATACAGGACTACGGCATCCTAAAGTCCAACATAATAGATTTAATCAGAGCTAAGCATACTCAAGCATTATTTAAGTTTGTGTCAAATATTCCCCCTTTTGACATCTTTCAAAAAGAATTGGAGCAATCAAACCACAGCACTACGCATATAGACATAGTCAAAGAGAGAATAAGGATGCACAAAGTAAAAAGCAGTAACTATGAATGCAAACAAGATTAGCTATGATCAATCGTCACAGATAGTTAGTAGCATAAAAGAAATTGTTTAACATATTATCATTGTTAAAGGATGTACCCCAGCTGGTACCAAACGAAACATAAAAAGATTGTTTGATAATAGAGATGGTTGCAACAAAAAAAAATATGATGATTATCAGGAGAAATTAAGATGCAGGAGCTTCTTCATCTATATATTCTGTTTCCACCTCCACTGTGTCAAGCTTGGCCCCCAAACGTGCTTCCATTTGGTCCATTTGAGCAGATAGTGAGGCTATAGAAACACGACTTTCATCCTTAAAAACAAGGAAGCTGGACTGCAATTCGTTAAGTTTCAGGAGAATGGAGGATAGAGGGGTTGTAGGAACTGTAGTGTCATCTAAACCTTGATTTTGTGATGTGTGTACTGGTGGTGGTGATGATGGTATAGATGACTGTGGTGGTGAAGATGGTTGAATTGGTGACTGTGGTGGTGAAGATGGTTGTATTGGCGACTGTGGTGGTGAAGAAAAATTATGAAATGACGGTGTGGCAGGTTTAGGTGAGGAAGGATGTGTAACATCTCGGAATAACTCGGGTCGTACGGAAATAGAAGATGACCTTTTAAAAACGAGGCAACTATAATCCGAGTCAAACCGGGATGTTAGAAACAGTTTAAAAACGGTTTTGAAGGTAAGGAAAACGTGCGGATCGAGTTCTATTAGTGTTATTAAGAACTACTAGATGTAAGAAATCCTTAGCAGCGGATAAGAACGAAAAGTTAAATCTACTTATTACAACTTAAGAACGAAAATTCGCCTCATAAAAACCAAATGTTCTTCAAACTTAACTAGAAATTCTAATGATTTATTTCTTATCAAACTTCTATATTCTAAAGATTTATTTCTTCGAGGGTCAATCCTCACTCCCCAGACCTGCAACTTAAATTACTGCTAGTCATTGCCCAGATAGGAAACAACATCATCGCAGGGTCGTTAAGACCAAAAGTACACGTCAGCAAACGTCGCATACCAAATAAATAATAACACAAGAGAAAGTTTTAATTTATTAGCTGACAATTCACAGAACCGTACGCTTCGATCATGCTTATTAAGAATAATTATTTTCATGTAAAGGTTACTCAGCCATACTGCTGTACTATCCAGCCATACTGCCGGTACACTCTAAACTCCATAAGTGAGACAATACATTAGGGGGAGCTAACCCCTAAGCAAGTCTCTACCATAGACACTCGCCTTAATTCGGTGCCTATGGTTAAGTATGCATACCCCCGCGGTGGCTCATAATGCCCTCATATACCGCGAGTAATTCATTTCCACCAATTGACGTCATACTACGTCCACTTTAAAGTTAGTGAGGTCATACTACCTCTGCTTATCAAAACAATGTATAAAAATTATTGATTCGAAAGATAACATTATCCGTACTATATATCCATGCTTTTCTTTTGTATACCATTATTATATGATACATCGGGCTAATGCGAACCACGCTGCGTGTACATACCTTAAGCAAGATAACCAACTCTCAAGCGTCCTATTCAATTCCCGGTCACATATCGACTTCCTACAAGGTTCAATCGTATTCGGGAAATAAGCACACATACACACTTTCCTCAAATTAACCATAACACACATACAATTACAACCACACCTAGAATACCACACACATCATGAACATCCATCACATACTATAACATGGTAAACGCACAAAACAGGACAGCATACATAATCTGTCCAGAAACGCAATTTAAAACCGTCAAACTGAAAATCCGACTTCACCGTTGCGTCCGGAAGGCGTCAAAACCCTCGGGTACCAATTTCCATAATTTATAACATAGTATAAGTATTTTTAACCTAATTTCAAAGCCAAAAAGTGTCCCAAAAACATATTTTTTTAACATTTTTCTAACCCTACGGGATTCACCAAAATTTCATCAACAAATGAATTCCAAATGGTACATTGCCTATTAAATATCAATTACCAAATTTATATAATTTTTATGAACTATCTTTGAGATTAAATTCTTTGTTCAACAATAATTTCTTTAACCATACACATTTTTTTTACATGAAAATTCATTTTTATATATAAATTTCAAAATCACCCATCACACAAACCAATCCTATTCTTCACATATATGCATATCTAAAAACTCTAAAAAGAAACATTCTTCATCAATTTAGATAGAAAAATACATCCCAAAATCATACATGAAATTTTAAATTCTTAAATTAAACATGAATTATAAGATAAAACATATAATAATCATAGAATTTTAAATTAAAACTTAAGAATCAACATAGATTAAGAATTAAACTTACAATTGTAAAGGAAAACACCTAATGATCAAATGTAATGGAGTTAGGAATGTGGATTAGGAGGAATTTTGAAAGGATATGTTTTTTTTTTGTCCTTGGAAACTTTAGAAATGAAAGGATGTCAAAATGAAAATGATTAAGGAATTAAGAAGGGTTAATTATATGGGATTAATGCCTTGATCCTTCATTACCCTAAGGGAGTTACAAGCTCCACCAAGAGTCCCTCCTATTTTATTTTTTTTTTTTTGAAAATAAAAGATGGGCTAAGGAAAAGCTTGGGCCCAAATAATTCTAATTGCCAAAAAGGATTGCAAATCTCATGACCAAGCCCAATAATAAATAAAATATATATATAGAAATAATATTACTAGTGAATTATTAAATATATCGGGAAGAAAAATATCGGAAAAATATCAGAGTGTTACAGACTACCCCCCTTAAAAAGGTTTTGACCCCAAAACCACACTTATCATAACACATAACCACAAAACAAGTAAAACGAACTTAATCACTATACACACATACACAAATCAACCCAAAATATAAATCGCGCGAAAATCCTATCGCCTTCTACCCCCCTAAACGAAGTTACGTCCCCGTAACTTACTAACCCGAGAGAAAAGGTGAGGATACTGCTCTCGCATGGAGTCTTCCGTCTCCCAGGTTGCCTCTTGTGAGCGGTGATTGGACCATAACACTTTAACCATGGTGATATCCTTCCGACGAGTACTACGGACCTTCTTATCCAATATCCGAACCGGCTGTTCCTCATAGGTTAGGCTCTCATCAAGTTCTAACGGCTCTGGATCTAATACATGAGAAGAGGCTGCGACATAACGTTTCAACTGAGAAATGTGAAAAACGTCGTGCACTTTACCCAGAGCATTAGGTAATGCTAACCGATAGGCTAACTTCACTACTTTCTCCACAATGTCATAAGGACCTATGAAACGTGGGCTTAACTTTCTACGAGCACCAAAACGAACTACTCCTTTCATTGGAGACACACGAAGTAGAACCTTGTCACCCGCTTCAAATTCATCAGGCCGACGTCGGAGATCGGCGTACGATTTTTGTCTATCTCGGGCTGCTTTCACTTTCTCGCGAATTAACTTTACTTGTTCAGTCATTTGAACAAGCATATCAGGTCCTAAGGTGACATATTCAGTAAAATCATCCCTGCATACAGAACTACGGCACTTACGACCATAAAGTGCTTCAAACGGAGCCATTTGAATCGTAGCTTGGTAACTGTTATTAGAAGAGAACTCTACCAGATCCAAATGTTCATCCCATGAACCTTGCCATTCCATGGCTATCGCTCTCAACAAGTCCTCCAGTATTTGATTGACGCGTTCCGTCTGACCATTGGTCATTGGGTGGAAGGACGTACTATGAAGAAGGGTGGTCCCCAACGCTCGTTGTAGTGATTTCCAGAAATGTGACAAATATTGAGTATCCCGGTCAGAAACAATAGTACGAGGTATTCCATGATAGCGAATCACGTACTTAATATAAGCACAAGCAAGTTGTTCCATATCCCACTTATAATTCATTGGAATAAACCTTGCCGACTTAGTAAGTGTGTCCACGATAACCCAAAGAGTATCATTACCGGCTCTTGTTCGTGGCAAACCCAACACAAAGTCCATGGAAAATGTCGTCCCACTTCCATACCAGATTTTCTAGAGGTTTTAATAATCCAGTAGGTCTCTTATGCTCATTCTTGACCTTTTGACACGTTAAGCACTTAGCAACAGATTCTGCTATATTCTTTTTCATACCTGACCACCAAAACATGCGTTTTAAATCTTGATACATCTTATCCCCACCAGTATGAACCGAGTATCTAGAATAATGAGCTTCGTTCAATAATTTTTCTCCTTCAAAGAGTCACACCTATCCGGTACACATCACCGTCCTTTAAAACGAAGACTACCATCCTCATGAATTGTAAAACCGTCAGCTCTCCCTTCACTGATCTGCTCCCGAAGTTTAATGAACTTTGAGTCTTCCAGTTTCTTAGCCATAATCTCTTCGAAAAAGGTAAGTTGAATAGACAAGGCACTCAACTTGGCTTCCAATTCCCCTTCTTGGATTATCTCCAAGTTCATTCTCCCAAACTCCTTACACAACTCCTCAAAGGTTATTAACACTGAGACTGAATGCCTCGATTTCCTGCTCAAAGCATCAGCGACTACATTCGCACGGCCTTCGTGATATGAAATCTCCAAATCATAATCACTGATAAGTTCTAACCAACGTCATTGGCGCAAATTCAACTCGGATTGAGTGAACAAAAGTTGCAAACCTTTAAGGTCCGTGAAGATCTTGCATTTGACACCATAGAGATAATGACGCCAGATTTTTAATGTAAAAACCACAGCCGCTAATTCCAAGTCATGTGTTAAATAATTCACTTCATGAGTCTTCAGCTGACGCGAAGCATACGCCACTACTTTCCTATCTTGCTTTAAAACACAACCTAATCCATGTTTGGAAGCATCACTGTAGACGGAATATTCCAAAGATGGATCAGGTAAGGTCAACACTGGAGCTGTAGTTAATTTCTCCTTCAACAACTGAAATGCCTTCTCACACTCCTCGGTCCATTCGAACTTCTTCTCCTTCTTCATCAAGGATGTTAGCGGACGAGCGACACGAGAAAAATCCTTCACAAAACGACGATAGTACTCTGCCAAACCCAAGAAACTTCGAATATCCGTAACATTTTGGGGTGTAGACCAGTCCCGAAAAGCTGCTACTTTTTCTGGATCAACGGAAATTCCTTCCTTAGAAACAATGTGACCTAGAAAAGCCACTTGCTCTAACCAAAATACACACTTCGAAAACTTAGCATACAACTGATTCTCTCGCAGAATCTGCAAGACTATCCATAAATGTTCTCGATGTTCTTCTGGGCTCTTAGAATACACCAAGATATCATCAATGAACACCACCACACATTTATTGAGATACGCGTTGAAAACCCGATTCATCAATCCCATAAACGCCGCCGGTGCGTTGGTCAACCCAAAAGGCATCACGGTGAATTCAAAGTGTCCATATCCGGTTCTAAAAGCTGATTTACTAATATCCTCCTCCTTAATACGTAACTGATGATACCATGACCGCAGACCAATCTTGGAAAAGACTCCTGCCCCTTGTAACTGATCAAAAAGATCATCGATCCGTGGTAATGGGTACTTATTCTTAATAGTGACCTTATTAAGTTCTCTGTAATCAATGCAAAGACGCATCGTTCCGTCCTTTTTCCTTACAAACAACACCGGGGCTCCCTAGGGCGACATACTGGGTCTTATATAACCCTTCTTCAACAACTCCTCCAATTGGACTTTCAATTCTTCCATCCCTCTTTGGGCCATTCGGTAAGGAGCTATTGAAATTGACCCTGTCCCAGGGATTAAGTCAATCGAAAAGTCCACGTCCCTTCTTGGCGGCATACCAGAAAGTTCTTCTGGAAAAACATCCTTAAAATCACAGACCACCGGAATGTTCTCAAGTTGCACCTCCCGCTCCTTCACCTTACTTATACTACACAGAAACCACAGTTGCCCTTGCTTGATTAACTTCTTGACCTTCAATGACGATATGATTTTTACCTTGGGTCCTTGGGAAGCTTTCTATATTTAAATTTCTCTCCTCAGGGTCCGCTTAGTGTTACAGATTGCCTCTCACAATCTATTAATGCCTTATATCTACCCAACCAATCCATCACAAGGATTACATCTAGACCTTCCATTTCCAAAGAAACAAATCACTCGAGATTTTGTCTTTCCTATATTGACCGACACCCCACGAAATAATATACTACAATGAAAGGTCTCTCCGGAAGGAATAGCGACTGAGAAAGATGTTTTCTCGGGATTTTCCAATCCTAAGTCTTTAATTCTAGACTTAGAAATAAACGAGTACGATGCACCAGAATCAAAAAGAACTTTAACAGACTTTGAATTGATGCAAAAAGTACCTGTGACCACATCGAACACTTGTGCTGCTTCCCTAGCATTAACTGCTAATAGTCTGCCATTATTTTGAAAGACTGGGGTAGCGCCTTCTTGACTACCTCTTGTCCAGGAAGGTTCTCATTCCTAGCATTCCCTTGAGGTTGCTGAATTCCGAAATGATTTCTTTAAAACCTAAGGTTTGAGACACCCCCAGGGTTTCTACCAAAACAAACACCGTTTTGATTTCCATTTCCCGTGTCATTGCCACTCCGACCATTACCGAAGCGTTGTTGTGGAAAACCTCTGTGATTCCCCCCTTGAGGTTCTTGTTGTCCCAATCGAGCATAACACTCATACATTCTATGACACGATTTACCACAGTATGAACAGTCCACTAATGCTCCCCGATAATCTCTCCCTAGATGATTTTTCTGGCATCTCTTACAGTTATAAATTATTTCCTTTCCATTACGGTCATTAAGTGGTTTATGTACACTGGCCGCAGATATCGAACCTCTCCCACCTTTACTTGACTGTCCTGGCTAGTACACTTTTTCTTGATAACCCCATAGGTTTTGTGTTTCTTAAAGTGGTTTTGTGCATGATTACTCCTGCTCTCTGCATTCTGGAACATAGGTTCCCTCCTTTTGTCCCTACTTTGGGCCAACTTCTCCTGCTCCTTCCTAATAATATTTCCTATCTGGGCTGCCCTCTTATATAACTGGTCTGAAGTATCGTACCTATCGATCTCAATGTGTTTTTGAATCTCGTACGATAAACCCAATTCGAAGCGTTGCATTTTCTTTGTTTCAGTCGGGACGTCCTCAGGGCAAAACTTTAGAAATTCCGTAAATTTTTGATAATACGCATGCACTGTTAAATTCCCCATTTCAAACCTAGAAAACTCGTTTGTTTTATCTGTCCTCACGTGAGGGGGGTAGAATTGATCCTTAACGCTCCCTTAAAACTTTCCCAGCTTAATTCACCATCATTCTCCTTTATCAGCCTCGCCTTACTATGTGTCCACCAGTAGTCATCATCTTCGACCAGATAAAATGCAGCCTCGTCGACCATAAATTCCGCGGGACATCGAACTACACTAAAGAGTTTGTCAAACTCTCGAAGCCAGTTTTCCAGCGCAGAAGGTTGTCCTTTCCCATCATAAGTAAAGGGCTTACTCTAGGCTATTCTCTTACTAATCGATGAAGCCCTCTCTTCCAAGGATTTCTGTCTGGGGTTTCTTGTACAAACTAGGGCTTTCACTAGGTTTCGAAGTACACGGTCAGAATCACCTCTATTTCCGTTCTTTCTCAAGAATGGAGGCATGATGGAAGGTATACTACAATTTAATAAACAAGGTATATATAAATATTCTATTTCCATCATCGAGGTTAAACAAAACTTAGGCTAATATAACTTCTTAGAGATAAGGAAGTCTATCCTAATAGTTGGTAGAATTAAAATGTTTGGCCTGTTAATCAGCTCCTAAGCTTCCACCAAATAAAAATAATTATTTTAATTAATTATACTAATGCTCAATATTCAAAACATTTCAAAATTCATGATATATCAAACTTCACAAATTCAGCTAATGAGAAAAGGTTATAAATAATTAAACAGAAAATCAAGATGATATTATAATTCAACCCGCATACTCTGCCTTAACATATTAAATTCCAAAATACTTGGGTACAAAATCCCAAATAATCACCGTTCTTCGTAACCATATTGTCAAAACAAAACAGAAGAAACTTCTCGACAGAATATCCATACATCATTATTAGCGTGAAAATAGTCATATAAAATCATAAGCATAAATACTACAATCAAAAGCAAGATCATATAGTAAAAGGCGATGCATCCATACGGTCTCGATCTTCCTCATATAAGTCAGGGTCAAAATCAGCATCCCTGGAGTCGTCACTGGATGTGCTATCAGAATCAGTGGGTGTCTCTATGGGTAGGGAGTCACTCATATCTAGTTGTTCCTCGGAATCTGAAAGCTCAACAATTTCTGGTTCGGGTAATATTTCTTCCCACATTGTAATATCACTATCACTCTCGCTCATAATATCTTCCCTATCAGCTGCTTCTACCTCCATATCAGCATTATATCCCCCTTCCGCACTATCCTCATAAAACTCTTCAGCCTCCTCCTCGGAATTTCCCCAAGTATTTTCCTCCAGACCTTCTTCGGGGACTTCCTCGGGATCTTCTCCTAGATACTCCTCAGGATCCTCCTTATCAAAATCTATCTGCAAAACAGAGTTAGGGTCGACCACTGGAACATCCTCCTTAACAATCTCAGCCCTTGCCCCACTAGCCTCAGCATTCTTACATCTCTCATTGTCTACAACATCCATTCCTCTATCCCATCTATCAAACTCTCGCTCCAATTGAGCAATTCTCTCATTCAACTCAGCAATTCCCTCAGCTATTATTCCCTCATAAACTTGTTGAGACTTTTTATAGATCATCTCCATCCTGCGCTTATAATCTAGCTCACTCTCTCCTTCTTTCTTGTCCCAAATTTTTAATGTTTCTATCTCTGCCCAGACTGGTACATTTACTAAGGCTCTCCATGGTTCTTCTAGGGTACTACTTTCCCTTTCAGCAGGTCTTTTTCCTTTATCCATGACAGATAAAAAAAATTTTCGTAATCCATGACTCACGAATGAAAGAAAGAGCAAAGGAACAATCAATTTCCAAGCTCAAATAATATCATAATTCATCAACAAAATATCTAACAAGCACACAACAAAATTATCCATAACATCATGCTTAAAGACACCAAGCAAAACACATCATATCCCCTTAATGTCTACCCCTTTACTCTCGCCATCATTTTTTTTTTGCGTTATTCTATCAATTTAGATAAATAACACTAAATAAAACTCCCGCTCTGATACCAATCGTAACATCTCGGAATAACTCGGGTCGTACGGAAATAGAAGATGACCTTTTAAAAACGATGCAACTATAATCCGAGTCAAACCGGGATGTTAGAAACAGTTTAAAAACGGTTTTGAAGGTAAGGAAAACGTGTGGATCGAGTTCTATCAGTGTTATTAAGAACTACTAGATGTGAGAAATCCTTAGCAGCGGATAAGAACGAAAAGTTAAATCTACTTATTACAACTTGAGAACGAAAATTCGCCTTATAAAAACCAAATGTTCTTCAAACTTAACTAGAAATTCTAATGATTTATTTCTTATCAAACTTCTATATTCTAAAGATTTATTTCTTCGAGGGTCAATCCTCACTCCGAAGACCTGCAACTTAACTTACTGCTAGTCATTGCCCAGATAGGAAACAACATCATCGCAGGGTCATTAAGACCAAAAGTACACGTCAGCAAACGTCGCATACCAAATAAATAATAACACAAGAGAAATTTTTAATTTATTAGCTGACAATTCACAGAACCGTACGCTTCGATCATGCTTATTAAGAATAATTATTTTCATGTAAAGGTTAGTCAGCCATACTGCTATACGATCCAGCCATACTGCCGGTACACTCCAAACTCCATAAGTGAGACAATACATTAGGGGGAGCTAACCCCTAAGCAAGTCTCTACCATAGATACTCGCCTTACTTCGGTGCCTATGGTTAAGTATGCATACCTCCGCGGTGGCTCATAATGCCCTCATATACCGCGAGTAATTCATTTCCACCAATTGACGTCATACTACGTCCACCTTAAAGTTAGTGAGGTCATACTACCTCTGCTTATCAAAACAATGTATAAAAATTATTGATTCGAAAGATAACATTATCCGTACTATATATCCATGCTTTTCTTTTGTACACCATTATTATATGATACATCGGGCTAATGCGAACCACGCTGCGTGTACATACCTTAAGCAAGATAACCAACTCTCAAGCGTCCTATTCAATTCCCGGTCACGAATCGACTTCCTACAAGGTTCAATCGTATTCGGGAAATAAGCACACATACACACTTTCCTCAAATTAACCATAACACACACATACAATTACAACCACACCTAGAATACCACACACATCATGAACATCCATCACATACTATAACATGGTAAACGCACAAAACAGGACAGCATACATAATCTGTCCAGAAACGCAATTTAAAACCGTCAAACTGAAAATCCGACTTCACCGTTGCGTCCGGAAGGCGTCAAAACCCCGGGTACCAATTTCCATAATTTATAACATAGTATAAGTATTTTTAACCTAATTTCAAAGCCAAAAAGTGTCCCAAAAACATATTTTTTTTAACATTTTTCTAACCCTACGGGATTCACCAAAATTTCATCAACAAATGAATTCCAAATGGTACATTGCCTATTAAATATCAATGACCAAATTTATATAATTCTTATGAACTATCTTTGAGATTAAATTCTTTGTTCAACAATAATTTCTTTAACCATACACATTTTTTTTACATGAACATTCATTTTTATATATAAATTTCAAAATCACCCATCACACAAACCAATCCTATTCTTCACATATATGCATATCTAAAAACTCTAAAAAGAAACGTTCTTCATCAATTTAGATAGAAAAATACATCCCAAAATCATACATGAAATTTTAAATTCTTAAATTAAACATGAATTATAAGATAAAACATATAATAATCATAGAATTTTAAATTAAAACTTAAGAATCAACATAGATTAAGAATTACACTTACAATTGTAAAGGAAAACATCTAATGATCAAATGTAATGGAGTTAGGAATGTGGATTAGGAGGAATTTTGAAAGGATATGTTTTTTTTTGTCCTTGGAAACTTTAGAAATGAAAGGATGTCAAAATGAAAATGATTAAGGAATTAAGAAGGGTTAATTATATGGGATTAATGCCTTGATCCTTCATTACCCTAAGGGAGTTACAAGCTCCACCAAGAGTCCCTCCTATTTTCTTTTTTTTTTTGTGAAAATAAAAGATGGGCTAAGGAAAAGTTTGGGCCCAAATAATTCTAATTGCCAAAAAGGATTGCAAATCTCATGACCAAGCCCAATAATAAATAAAAAATATATATAGAAATAATATTACTAGTGAATTATTAAATATATCGGGAAGAAAAATATCGGGAAAATATCGGGGTGTTACAGGATGGCTTGGTTCAGCTGTTGTATATGAGGTTGAGTCATCATCAATAATAACAACAGGTTTCTTTCCTTTGGAAGCTAGCCTACGACTCTTCCTAAGGTTTGAACCAGGTAAAGAACTCTCCTCATCTTTTTCTTCTTCTTCCTCCACAGCATCCTCCACAGGTTCCTTCTCAACTTCCCCCTTACATGAATTTTCCTCCTGTTCCTCTTCAGAATGCCCCTCTGCCTTCTCAGTGGCAGAGGGAACAGGCTCCTGTTCCTCCTTATTTACTTCCTCCTCCTTAACATTTTCTTCATTTTCTTCTTCATTTGTGCCCTCAGATTGTTCAAAGATATTCTCAAGGGTCCCTTTTTCATTTAATCTAAGATGCAAGTTGTTCAAACACTTAACACCTACTTTGTTATTTGGACCCATGGGATAATTTGGACCATCAAGAGGAACACCCAACTTCATAAATATCCATGTTAATAATCCACCATATCCTAACACATTACGCTTAAAAATACAATCATTCAAGTGACAAATCATCAAAGAGGGAAAATTAATCTTGATGTTATTAGCCATACAATATATTAACGTAGCATCCCTTAAACTAACCTCACTTCTTTTAGGTGTGTGAGGCAGAATAAATCGTCTTGCTATAATGTATAACAGCTTGTGCATTGGTGACAGCACATTGTGACTAAACTTTCCTCTTTTCTCTTTTATCCCTAGAAACTTCCAAACTACCTTCTCATTTATCCCACAAAAATTGATTTTTGATCCAACAACATATATATCAAATCCAGTGGAGGGAACACCTAACCACCCTCCTAAAATCAAACTATTAAATTCAATTTTAATCCCCTTAACAACACTAGTACAAACGCCATGGCCAAAAGAAAAATTTGAAATAAACTCGCGCATCAAGTTGGGGTACATTGGATTACAGTAGTGTTCTGTCATTAAAGATTCCCAAAATTGATTTTGCAAAATGGCGTGAAATTGAGGAAAGAAATTGGATTCATACCATTGTTTATCAAGACTGAAACCAACAATCATCTCTTTAGATAGCTCTTCAGCACTTACTTGAACATCAACTTTTGCCCTTTTTGAAGATGATTTCTTTACTGTAGAGTCCCTCTCTCTCTTTTTAGTTTCATGCACTTCAGATACAACCGGGGTTTCCTGTTGCTTTCTTGATGAGGACTCAGTTTCGGTAATGAGAGGTGTTGGATGGATGATTTGTTTTGGGTTGCTTCATTTTTGGTGTTTGGTTCTTGGTTTTCATGGTGGTTTGAAGAATTAAGAAAAGGAAAAAGCAAGAATTAAATGATGAAATGCAATTGAAGGCGATTTTGAAATGCAGTGAGATTGAAGATGAAATGATGGATTTGACGTGAGAGAATGGCTTTAATAAGTGTGAGGTGACGGTTATTTTTAATGAATTTGGTGCTTCATTGTCCTTATTTATGTATATGGACACAGAAAGTGAAATGGAAACAGATGAGTTTAGTGAAGAACTATGATGATTTAACTCCCGCTATTTTAATGGAAATTGCTGGGTAAATATATATATTAAATATTATGAAATTTTTTTTTTTATGAAAATGAAAAATAAATGGAAATTTTATGCTACTATAATTTGATCAAATCAAACAAGCAATCATATAAGCATTCACAGTATATACTTTTAAATGGTGCATACCTGATCCTTTCGATAATCGATTTTTCAATCAAGATTTTGTGGTTGATCGACCTTTTTAATTTTCATTCTGTCTTTAAGGATCACATATGTCACTCACTTCAATGCAACTTGATCATGCCAAGTTCCAATCTCATTTTCTCATGTTGTTCCCTTGGAAGCGGTTTAGTCATGATATCTGCTATTTGCTCGTTTGTGTTTACATGCTTTAAAATAATATTTTTATTTTCAACATTATCCTTAAGAAAATGATGCCTAATGTGTATGTGTTTTACTCTTGAATGATGCACTGGATCTTTAGATATGCATATGGCACTGGTATTATCACAATAAATAGGAACACATTCAAACTTAATACCAAAATCTCTTAGCTGCTGCTTTATCCATAGCATTTGGGAACAGCAAGCTGCTGCTGCTACGTATTCAGCTTCGGCAGTGGATAATGCAACAGTGTTTTGTTTCTTGGAACTCCATGAAACTAAACATGAGCCAAGAAATTGTACCATACCTGATGTACTTTTTCTATTAACTAGATCACCTGCATAATCTGCATCACTAAAACCTTTCAAATCATAAACATCACTTTTAGGATAAAATAAGGATAAGTCGTCTGTTCCCTTCAAATATCTTAGAATTCGTTTAACTGCAGTGAGATGTGATTCTTTATGATTGGATTGAAATCTAGCACATAAACCAACACTAAAAGCAATATCGGGTCTACTAGCAGTTAGATATAATAAAGAGCCAATCATGCCTCTATACATAGTTTGATCAACATTTGTTCCATTTGGGTCTTCATCTAATCTAACATTTGTAGCCATAGGTTTGTTGTTGATTTTAGCATTATTCAAGCCATATTTCTTGAGAAGTTCTTTTATATATTTTTGTTGGTGAATAAAGATACCATTAGCAGTTTGTTTAATTTGCAAACCAAGAAAGAAATTTAATTCTCCCATCATGCTCATTTCAAATTCAGTGCTCATAAGGTTGGCAAATTCTTTACACAACAGTTCATTGGTGGCTCCAAAGATAATATCATCAACATATATTTGAACAACTAAAATATCCGAACCTCTATTCTTAAAGAATAAGGTTTTGTCAATTTTTCCTCTTACAAAGTCATTTTGAATCAAAAACTTTGATAGTCTTTCATACCATTGCCTAGGAGCTTGTTTCAAGCCTTAAAGAGCTTTATCAAGCTTGTAAACATGATCAAGACAAGAGGTAATTTCAAAGCCTGGGGGTTGTTCAACAAAAACTTCTTCATCAAGAAAACCGTTTAAGAAAGCACATTTCACATCTATTTGATATAATTTAAAGTTCATGAATGCAGCAAAAGAAATTAAGATTCATATAGCCTCTAACCTTGCTACCGGAGCAAATGTCTCGGTATAATCAATACCTTCTTGTTGATTGTATCATTTGACCACGAGCCTTGCTTTGTTTCTAACAATTATTCCATGCTCATCTAGTTTATTCCGAAATACCCATTTCAAACCAATTACCTTTTTGTGTTTTGGTTTGGGTTCTAAGTGCCAAACTATATTTCTTTCAAATTCATTTAATTCGTCTTGCATGGCCACGATCCATTCGGAATCCTTTAGAGCTTCTTCATGATTCTTGGGCTCGAGTGATGATAGGAACGCAAAATGTGCACAAAAGTTTCTCATTTGAGATCTAGTTTGTGTTCCTTTATTCAAATCACTTATAATCAAATCAAGAGGATGATAACTTTGATATTTCCAAGGTTTGGGCACGAATTCTCTTGTGGGAACAGTAGTATGTTCTGGTTCATCAGCTTGATCGTCAATCTGTTCAGCTACTGGATTAGTTTGCTCTTCTGTGGGAACAGTCTGTTGGTTTTGAAGTCCCGGCTGTTCCTGATCAAGAACGTTCCTTTCTGCCTCTTCTGGGATCAGCTGTTCACCTGCTGTTCCTTGATCTTGCATTTTTATTTCTTCTTCATCATTCTCTAGATTTGCAAGACCTATCTTAAAATTATTTATATCATGTTCACTTGACAAAAAGTTAGTTTCATCGAAAATTATGTGAACGGATTCTTCCACGCTCATTGTTCTTTTATTATAAACTCTGTAAGCCTTACTATGTGATGAGTAGCCAAGAAATACTGCTTCATCACTTCTTTCATCAAACTTCCCTATATTTCGTTTTCCATTCACATGAACAAAACATTTGCATCCAAACACACGAAAATAGGAAATATTTGGTTTAACACCTTTAAGAAATTCATAGGGTGTCTTTGAAGTGATTGGTCTTATTAATACACGATTCAAAATATAACATGCAGTATTAACAACTTCGACCCAAAAATTTCTAGGTAGACCATTAGCAATTAACATGGTTCTAGCCATTTCCTCTAAAGTTCTATTTTTCCTTTCTACTACACCATTTTGTTGTGGTGTTCGTGGTTCCGAAAAATTATGACTTAATCCATGTTCATTGCAATAACTCATAAAACTTGAATTTTCAAATTCTTTACCATGATCTGACCTTATGTGAATAATTTGATTATTGGTAGATTTTTGTATTTTGTTAGCGAAAGAAACAAACTCATTAAAAGCTTCATCTTAACTAACTAAAAATAAAGTCCATGTAAATCTACTATAATCATCAACAATAACAAACACATATCTTTTGCCACTGCGGCTTTGTATTCTCATAGGTCCACACAAATCCATGTGTATTAGTTCAAGTGGTTTAGTAATGGTCACAATGTTCTTTGATTTAAAAGATGACCTCACTTGTTTTCCTTTGGCACAAGGATCACAAATTTCATCCTTAAGGAATTTTATAGCTGGTAGTCCTCTAACTAGGTCTTTTGATCTTAATGTATTAATCAATGTATGACTAGCATGACCTAGACGCTTATGCCAAAGAAGTGGGTCGTCTTCTACAACGCTTAGACACGTTAGACTGGTTTTGGGAACAGTGTCCAGGTTCACTACATAAGTGTTCCCTTTTCTGGTTCCCTCAAGAACGATGTCTTCTGTGTCATTCCCAGAAATAATGCACTTTTCAGAAGTAAAGTTTACAGAGTTACCTTTATCACAAAATTGAGAAATGCTAAGTAAGTTATGTTTCAAATTCTCGACTAAAAATACATTATCAATGGCATGGGAACATGACCTTCCAACCTTTCCTTTGGCGATTATCTCACCCTTCATATTGTGACCAAAGGTTACTGTTCCCCCATCATAGGCTTCAAGTGAGAGAAATTTAGATTTGTCACCCGTCATGTGCTTGGAACACCCACTGTCGAGATACCATGAGCTGTTCCCCCTCACTTGGACCTGAAAAAATAATTGTTAGTTACAAGAACCCAGGCTGTCTTGGGTTCCTTGTCGATTTTACAAGAATCTGTTTTCTTCGTCCAAACGTTATCGACGTAATTTCTGTTAGAGACAGTGTACTGTTCCCTTTTGGTGCACTAGTCCTTCAGATGGCCAGTTCCTCCACAGAAGGAACAGATTCTGTCACTAGGGAGATCAACGTAAGCTTTCTTCTTCTTGTTATTCTTAAAGTAATTTAGGCCTTTTGAATTTTTACTTTTGGCATCTTAAATCCATTTGGGAGTAATTTTGATTTTCCCTTTTTCTCTTGAATTTAATTCAAGTTTATCATTATTGTTATGGTTGGATTCTAGATTCAACTTTAAATTTTGAAAATCATTGCACATATCTTTAGTAGATGCATCATTCAATTCTTTATTCAAGCCTAATAATTTGTATTGCGATAACTCAATATTAAGAATAACATTTTCCTTTTTAATTCTCTCCATATTTTCCTTTAGAATTATGTTTTGATCCAACAAACCGAAAAATATGTTTTGGACATCGTATCTAAAGATGTTTATATAGGAGACATGGTTTTTGCTTACTTTGAGCTCCTTTTTCAATTGCAGACACTTATCATTACCATTTTCAAGTTTAATTTGTGTCTCCTTTAGCAACTCTATTAATTTATTTTTACTCAATTTGGATGGATGGACAGAAAATGAGTTAGAAGAACATACCTGCTTTATGGCAAAGGCATTAATTTCTACCTTTTGAAAATCTTCTTTTTTTCAAATACGGTTTGGGTTTGGGATCAATTTTATGATTGGAGTTAGTAATGGTTACCTCAAAATCTCCAATTTTGATGTCTCTCCAAACTTGATAATTTTCCGCTTTGATGAAGATCTCCATCCTATTCTTCCATTAAGTATAGAATTTTCCATCAAACATGGGTGGTCTTTGAGTAGAATACCCTTCTTCCATTCGCTCGTTCATAATTGACATTTTCGGGAACACAAGGATTCTGCCCTCAGGGTTTCCTGATCTACTGGGAACAGAGCTCTGATTCCAATTGTAGACTCAATTAGGAACGGGAACAACAACAAGAGGGGGGGTGAATTGTTGTTGTTACTAGTTTAAGCGTTTTTGCCCTGTTTTTGCGGAATTGAATAAAATAAATAAAGCTTAAACTTAGAACGAAATAATTAAAGAGATAAACGATTTTTACGTGGAAACCTTCTAGGCCTAAAAAGAAGGAAAAACCACGACCCTCGGGATTTCTAAATTCTCCACTATGTTTAAGGCAACTCGTTACAATTACATTAAACATCTTACTTCACTCGAAGCGCATCAACTAGGCCAACTCTTTTCTCTCAAATTGCTTCACTCAAAGCAACAAACTTAGCTTCATTAAAAGCTAAACTCCACTAGCTTCACTAGAAGCTTTCTCCTTAGCTTTACTCAAAGCTAATCTCTTCTCTAGCTTCATTAAAAGCTATCTAATTCCCCCCTTAGACTCACCCGAGTCTAATTACATATTCTCTCAAAAACCCTTACAAAAGAATAAAAATTCTCTAAAATAAATCAATGAGTTGCACAAGAAAATATTATGAATTAATTGGCATTTTTAAAACAAAATTTTCTTGTAAAAATTCTCCCAAAATTACGTATGATTTAATGGCTCATACTAAGGCAAGTTTTGAAGAATAATCGAGACCACTATTTATAGAGCTAAAGTCCCTAATAAAAAGGAATATTCCAACCCGTTATTCCTTATCCAAAATGATCATGGGAATAATGTGGATTTTAATAGCCAAGTCTTCCTACGGTTAATCTTAAAATAGGCATTTAAACTTGACCAATTCAAGCCCACGGTTATTTAGCAATAACCGCTGTTCCCTAATAATAGGTTCTGTTCCCTTAAGCAGTTTCTTCAGCAACAGTTCCTGTTCCCATAATAACGGCAGGAACTTTATGCTATTTATAGAAACGGTTATACTTAATAAAAATAGACACGTTAACCTATTATCTAAGAAAAAGACCGGTTAAAAATAATAGCTAAGACCTATTCAACAACCGCTATTTCTATTTTTAGCAAATCCAATATTTACTAAATATAGATCCTAAAATAAAGGATCTTTATTTAGAGACTCACACGTAAAGTAATTTTTAGAAAACTTTTTGCCAATTAACTATAATAAATAAATGCAACAAATTAATTTCAGTACATTAACTAAAAATAATAATTATAAATAAATAACCAGAATTTCCAGTTAACGTAGGTTGACTCCAGTTCGGGAACAGTGCGCTGTCACCAATTTCCAGTTTTGTTAGAACATCCAACTTAGGAACAGTAGACCTGCTGTCTCCATTTTACATCCCAAGCAATATACTTCTTCTAACATCTTTCGGATCCTTTTGACACGTATATTTCTATGAACCAAGTCATAGGTACTCTCAACGATCAGAATCACGACCGGATATTGACCTGCACACAATCTCTAAAAACATATTTGTTTAAATAAAGTGTAGTCATCATCAAAACTCAAGAGGTCCAACACTATATAAAGTATTAACTATTCCATTTCATGCTATTGAGAATTCGAAAAAAGAAATAATATTAGGTCTCCTTTTTACCTATTTTAAAATACTTTTCTCTATGTGGTTCTGATGGTCTTAGAACTTTAGTTTAAGTAATCTTTCTTTTATGCTGAACGAAAGGTGTTTTGCTCAACAATTTGTGTTGTCTTGACTAATTTCACAGAAACACAACCTATATTTCCGGGTGTAGTCTTTGCTAGTACAACTAGAGCCTTCATTACTGATTGTTAGACCTTCCCGCTCTCTCAACCAAAACTAGATGATGCTTTCTACAATAAGTGGGTAAGGATTTTTCCTTTTGGAGTTGACGTATAACAAACTAGGCGACCCTCCCAACGAAGCCAACATAAATCCTATCCAAATAAAATAAAGTAAAAGGTAGTTTCATTATGGTAGTATACGAGACATACTAAGGCTTGATAGTTTCCTGAATGACTTTGTCTCTTATAAAGTGGCAGTCAACCTCAACCTCATATCTACCTAAATGTAAAAACGTGAAATAACAAAACAAAAGAAAAAGTCCACTAGGCTTCAACGGAAAGTCTAGTCGTGGCTTGATCTAATGTGTCCCATATTAAGACTGAACATAAAGCCGACATTACTTTATGGAGAATTTCAGGAAAGCCGACTTGGCTTTCTTGGCTGACCAAAATTTGTGATTTTGTTAGTTATTCCTGTTAGTGTTGTGTTGCTTCAATCATCACTAATGTTGTATAATTCACATTTAGAAGTTAAATCTGATGAACCATTATGCTTTGGATAAATCAATATCTTGTTTCATAAGCTTGGTTTGGATGAAACAAATTTGTTTCATAAGTAGGCATTGGTTGATATTTTTCTCTATAAATAGAGTGAGTATGTAAAGGGCATTCTACCCATCTTAAGAGACAAAATTTTTGAATTCTATAAGAACATTCATTTTCTTCTTGTTTCTTCTTTATACGAGATTGTTTATGAAGGAGTAGTTGACTTTCATATCAATCAAAGTTTATAATTCATCTACAATACTTATCTTACTCTTTTAATATCTTTTGTGCTAGGATATTATTGTATAGGTTGTAACTCATTGTGAATTTCACATTCATCTCAAGCACCCTTATGGGAGAAATATCACAAAAGGAAAGTTTACTCGTGCCTCCAATTAGTTATCAAGTTTCCGAGAAACTTGAATTCATTGTCGCAAACTTATCTTCGCGGTGTCCATTTGTTTATTTAAGGTTTTACCATGCCAATTTCAAGGATTACAAATAGTTTAGTATTCATATTTGTCACACGTTTGTTATAACATTATTTTGCAATAATCTTTTGTAATGTCATCGTGAACTTGCTTATAACTTTACCAAGTTGGAAAAGTTTGTCGATGTGGATTTTTTTCATTAGCAAAAGAAGATGCTCATTCTTTTGACCACTCTTAATAACGTTGCTTATGTTATAAGCACTTCAAGGTTGGAGGAATCGGATGATGAAACTTTGGAACAATTAAGATAAAGGAGCAAGTAGGATAATGATGACTTCATATGTTGGGAACATATTTTGAATGGAATGAAGGATTCACTTTTTGAAGCGTATCAATTTTATAAGTCGAAAAAACTTTTGTGGGATGCACTTGAAGACAAATATATGGTCGAGGATGCGAGTTTTAAGAAATTCCTAGCAAGTAATTTCAATGCTAATAAAATAGTTGACAATTGTTGTATTATTGATCAATTCCATGAATTACAAAGAATGTATATGATACAAATGTGGTTGTATCAAATGAAGATACCAAAGGAGCCCACACAAGGCTGCATAGGCTGCATACAGATCATTCAGACCACAGTCATGGCATCAGAACAACACAGCAGCAAACTAGCGACCAGGTCACCTTGCACGACACGTGGAGACCAAACCTATGCATCCAGGACCTAGGTTAAAGTGGAAATGGAATCTTGGTACTTGGATCTAGCTATAAAGGTCCTAAAACCATTCTAACAATCCACATGGAGTCCTAGAAGCTGAGTTGAAGAGGGCTGCTCAACAGTTTTCTAGATTAGAATTATTCAAGTGTTTTCTTTGTTTTCGGTTTTTGTTTTAAGCACCTTGTAATTAGCACGTGTTCTTTAATTAGGCGTGTGATTAGAATATAGCCATTAAGGTAGTTGAGGACTCTATATAAGGAGGGCCTCACCCATGTAATAGATGTTGCTCAAGCCACGTTTCATTTAGATAATCAATACATAGAGGTATTTCAGAAAAAGTGTTTTTTTTGTTTTCTTCTTCGAAGTTGGAGGCAACTTCATCAAAGGCTACGGAGTATCCTTTGATCCTTGGAGTGTTAAGATTTGTGGAGCAACCTTGATACTTTAAGGAAACGTCGAGTGCAAAGTTTGGAAGGCTTTGTACATATCAGTTTTGTGTCGATCAAAGAGGAGGGTCATAAGTGATCACCATCGAAAAATCAAGAAAGGATTTCTTGGTTGCGTTTGTGATTGTTTCGTGTTCTTTTCATGATCATTTGTAGTTTTTGCCTGTGTCATCAATCAAAGCTTCTGCATAGCATTAATCCTTGCATAACCAAGGCCTTAATCAGCTCGGGTTTTGCATCAGTATGCTGACATGAAAATTCATCACATAAGTTTGTAGAAATCTTTATTGTATAAAGAAAAATAGACAAGTTGCCTCCATCTTGGAAGGATGCTAGACACGCCCTTAAACAGAGGGACAAAAGGATCCTAATCCTAATGTTGATGCAATCGACATGGTAGAGGGTAAATCCTCTCAAGGAGGAAAACGAAAGAACCTTTAAAGTGAAATACTAGCAAAACTAAACCCATGGAGAATGGGTGTTGGAATGTGGAAAGCCCCAACATCTAAAGAGGAATTCCTTTGTTTTCAAAACAAGCAAAAGAAGACAAAAGGCCAAGCTTCTTCAAACGAGACCCATCTACTAAAGGGGATCATTTCATATTAAATAAACATTCTAGTTTTGATATTCGTTTAATGAATACTAGTAATAGTATTATGAAGAATGATCCTATGTCTTGGTTTATCGATTTAGGAGCGAATGTAAAAACAAACATTTGTTCAAAACAATACACAAGATGGTTTATGGGGAGTATCTCTACATTGGAAATAATACTTCTATCAAGGTCCATGCAAAGGGACAAGTTGAACTCATGTTTACGTGGAAAAATCTCTTAGCGTTAAGAGATGTATATACGTACTCCACATTACTAGGAATCTTGTCTCGAGTTCCGTATTGAATCGATTGGGCTACAAATTAGTGTTTGAAGTAGATGAATGTATGATTCTAAAAATAACTTGTTAATTGGTAGTGCTTATGTACAATGTAATCTTTTCAAACTATCGATTCTGTTTAATTCAAAAAACTATGTATGTAATTTGATATTTCAAGCAATATATGTGATTATTTGCATTATCTATGGCATTTAAGGTTGGGACATGGTAATTTTGATAAGATTTCCTTCATGTCTAAGCATGATCTAATTTCTTTATGTCCTCAAAAATCACATAACTGTAAAATATGCATGCTTAAAAAGATCATTAGAACACCATTTAAAAAATATGTCATTACTTTTATTGATGATTATTTTAAATTTTGTTATGTGTCTTGTCACATGAAAAAGTTGAAGCTCTTAGATTTAAGATTTACAAAAATGACGTAGAAATACAAATTGGATATAACCTTAAAAGGCTTAGAATGGACAAAGGAGGAGAACATTATTATCCCTCTTATTTCCAATCTATGGGCATAATTCATAAAACAACTACCGAATATACGCACCATAATCAAATAATGTGGCGAAGAGGAAAAATCATATTATTTAAGAGATGGTGAATTCCATGTTATCCTACTTTAGTTTGAGTGAAGAATTTTAGGGTGAAGCAATGTTGACGGATTGTCACATTCTGAATCGGGTTCCATATAGAACCAATAAAGAATCTCCTTATGAACATTGGTTCAAAAGAAAGCTAAATTAAAATTAGCTTAACGTTTGGGGTTGTAAGGCCATTGTAAGAGTGTCCCGCAACAAGAGAAAGAAATTGGGTGAACGAGGAATAGTATACATCTTTATAAGTTACGCTAATAATAGAAAAACTTATAGGTTCTATGTAATTGAAAAAAATATGACTACATATCTATACACTCAATTATAGAGTCAAGGGATGCCATTTTTTATGAAAATAGATTCTACTAAATGAGTAGACAAAAACATCTACAAATAAGTACCGAAGAAAGTGTTCAATATCATCCATAAGAAACCCCTCTAGATGTTGATGAAAATGAACAACTAGATGAAGAAGAAAATGTTGCATTTATTCTTAAAAGGAGAAAAAGACAACGGAAAACAAAAAGCATTGCACCAAATTTCAATGTATATTTGGTCGAAGGAACTAAAAATAAAATTTCTTCTAGTGTTCCATATTTGTTTAATGTGAAAGAAGACCCATTGACTTATAGTGATGCCATGTTGTCACACGACATTTCCTTTTGGAAAGAGGTTATAGATGATGAGATGCATGCAATCCATCATGAGAAATAATACTTTGGTATTGCTAGATCTTTCTGCACCTTGTAAAACTATCGGTTGCAAGTGCATTTCTTTAAGAAAATGAAGATTGATGAAACTAGTGATAAATTTAAAGCCTATTTAGTGACATAAGGCTTTAGACAAAAGCTGGATATTGATCACTATGATACATATGCACTCGTTGTAAGGAGTGCTACCATTATGTTGTTGGTAGCATTCGCTACGATCTATCATTTTGAGATATCAATTGGATGTGAAACCACATTATTATATGGTGAACTAGATGAGGAAGTATATATGAAACAACTCAAAGGGATTGTTATGAAAGGGAAAGAAAACAAGGTGTATACTTGTTAAATCGTTGTATGGACTTAAACAAGCACTAAAGCAATGGCATCAAAAGTTTTATGCAGCAATATTGTTCTTTGGATGCAAGTTGATTCTAGTGGATAAACGCGTTTATAGAAAGTTGACATGCACATCTTTGGTACTAGTTTTGTGCAAATCCAATTTATAAAGGATTTTTTGTCTACCTCCTTTCAAATGAAGGATATGGGGGAGGCAATTCTATCTTTGGCATTAAGATCATAAGATATGGTAGTCATTTTAAGCTAAGTCAATCTCATTATAATGACAAAGTGCTTAATAGGTTTTAGACACAACTCCAGTGTCAAGCCCCATGGAACAAGGTATGAAATTTGGCAAACATACCGGGCTCAATTGGAGTATTCAAAGATAATAGGATATTTAATGTATGCTATGACATGTACAAGGCTAGATATATCATTTGCGGTTGGTAAATTAAGTAGATTTACTAGTAACCTGAGTCCCCATCATTGGATGGCAATAAGAAGAGTTTTATGATACTTAGAGGGTGTCATGGATTATGGTATAACTAATAGTGGTGAACTTCCTATTTTGGAAAGAGATTCTGATGCTAGTTAGATCACTAATAAAAAGGATTAGTCTTCAACTAATGTTTGGGTGTTTATTTATTGGGGAGGTGTCGTTTCATGGTCCTCAAAAAAACAATCGTGCATATTTGATTCCACAATATCTACAGAATTCATAGTGCTTGCTTCAGCAACGAATGAAGCGGAATAGTTAAGGAAAATCATGTATGGAATACCTTATAGGCAATTAATACGGATTGCGCGATGACTTTAGGTAAAGCGTATAGGCAAGTGTATAATGGTAAGTCTCATCATATTTCTCTTAGGCACAACCTAGTGCAAGGACTTATCACTAATAAGGTCATTACTCTTGATTATGTGAACACTAAGTTCAATCTGGCTGTTTTTTTCACTAAGGTCATGAGTAAGCATTCAATTGAACAAGTAACAATTGAAATTAGATTATTTCGACTAAATTTTAAAGGAAAGTCCCAATTCACAAACAAGTAGTATTGTGTCTTGAATTCAATGTGGTAAAAATCCTTTCTAAACTTTGTAAGAAATAAGAATTAATGACCCATAGTTGCTTTGGATTAGGATGTCAAGGTAGTCGTCTATTAAAGTTCCGAAGGTCAAGAGTTGAAGAGCTCTCGGTGGCATTCATTCACGAGAATACGTAATACATAGTGAAAACCTACCTATGTATGTTTGATGTTTTGGACACGATAAACTTATGAATAGATTTGGACACGACCATTATAATGTGTCAAGGTAATAACTCTGTGTTATTGGTTTAGTGTGTATTTAACCTTTAAGTGGTGGTATGGGCTAGTTGATTCAATCCTTAGGTACATCATTCTATTTTGATCGCTTGTAAAGAGTTTAATACTAGGCGTTAAATCAATTCATAGGAACATTAGCCTTGATGCATGACATGTGATTATGTACTTAATTTGTAAAAGAAGAAGGAGGTCCGGTTATACTCTAAATGGGGGATGATTATTATTGGACATTTAGAGTATATAAAGAGCTAGATAATATATAATACATACTAAGTATAGTAGTGGGACAATATGCAATATATAGAAAGTCTACATTATGCCTAAAAGTAAAAACGTGGAATAAAAAAACAGAAGAGAAAGCCAACTCGGCTTCAGGGCCAAGCCGAGTTGCCGCTTGATCTAATTTGTCCCTTCTTGAGACTGAACATAAAACCAAATCGACTTTATATAGATTTTTGGGAAAGCCAACTCGGCTTTATTGGCTAACCAAAATTTGCAGTTTTGTTAGTTTTTCCTATTAGTGTTGTCTGGTTTCAATCATCACTAATATTGTATAACTTATATTTAGAGGTTAACTCCGATGAACCATTGTATTGTTTTATTGATAAGCTTTGGATAAATCAATCTCTTGTTTCATAAGCTTGGTTTGGATGAAACAAACTTATTTCATAAGTAGGCATTGGTCGATACTTTTCTCTATAAATAGAGTGAGTATGCAAAGGGCATTCTACCTATCTTAAGAGACAAAATTTTTGAGTTCTCTTAGAAAATTCATCTTGTTTCTGTTTCTTCTTTACATAAGATTTTTTATGAAGGAGTAATTAACTTTCATTACAATCAAAGTTCATAGTCCATCTATGATACTTATCTTACTCTTGCAATATCTTTTGTGCTAATATACTGTTTTATAGGTCGTATCTCATTGTAAATTTCATAATCATCCCAAGCACGCTTGTGGGAGAAATATCACTAAAGGAAAGTGTACTCACACCTCCTATAATTATTAGGTTTTTGAGCGACTTAAATTCATTCTTGCAAACTTATCTTCGTAATGACCTTTAGGTTAAAAGTTAGACCCTATTCACTATATTCTCCTTACTTCATTAGCGATAATAATATTTTATGAGCAAGTAAATTTGAGTGGATCTCCCACACTATCTAGAAATATGTAAAGAAATTTGAAAAATAAACTGCAAGTTTCAATATTCCTCATTTATTAGATTATAATGTTCACGTGGTAATTTAGAGTCATTGCTAAGGAACCAACTCAACCAAAGACCTATGATGTTGATAGTCTCCTTAAAAAATGTTTTATACTATCATGTTCTATTAAACAAAAACTCTATATAAACTAGAAGTGTGAAAGAAACAAATGCCTCCTCAACTTCTCATACTAAAAGATAAAAACACCACATAAAATGAGAGGTATGATGGATGTTATTCTACCCATGATATTTTGTCACGAAGGCTACTTATACCATATTGTTAAGAAACCAAGTCAACAAAAATAAGATAGTTATAACCATATGATATCGTATATACTATATTAAATATTAAAACTAAACCCAACTTACAGTTTCATTACAACTTTATATGAAAAATTATATATTCATTTTGAAACCCAAAAATATTTAATGTAAGTGTTTGGGAATAAGTATTTCATTTCAAATTATGGATTTCAATTGTGAAATCGTAAATGAAGAATTGGATAATGATAAGGCTTGGGTAGTCATTCTCAAATTCTCAATTTTAACTACTTTAAAAACAATGGTGGAATTTGTATCAAATCAAAATTAAAAAATTTTTGATTTGCTAAAATATAAATTTGAGCCAATTTCAAATTTCGTTCCTAAAATGGCATAAAGGTATTCCGAAAAATTCTCTCATTGATTCTTTTTATGTGAAACACTCCTAAAAACACGCACATTATTCTAAAATTTTAAATATTTAATATCTTTGGCTATACATAAGTAGAAATTAAAAAAATTAAAGTATTAAAAGTAAATATTTAGACAATGAATCTAACAAGATCTCACATTATTATATTTTTTCTTAAACACTATTCAATAAATCAGGTGAAAATGTAACATGTAAATAGTGTAAAGGTTAAGCATTTACAAGTACGAAAAAGGATAAAGTATTAAATTGAGAAGAATTTTTAGACCGATCACCTTTAATTGTAACATAAGGGTCTCAATATTCTACACTCTGAAATGAGAGCTAATTAGAGTCTCAGAAAGCATTCTCAAACTCTAACATCACAAATATCGAATATATAAAGTACCTGAATGAACAAATAATAATTTTAATGAAAAACAATATCTGAAGGAAATTAAAATGCAAATAAAGAACACAAGTATTTATGAGGTTCACGCTATGTAGGCTACATCCTTAGAGGTGTGTAGCTTCTTTGTTTATGCTAGAATAATAGAATTCCAAGAACTCTTACTACAAATTATTTTAATTGAGAGTTGGAGGTTATACACTATTGTTTTAGGGGTTTAGGAGTTTTTCTTTGATGATTACAAATGAGAATATGAGCTTTTAATCTATAGGACTAATTACATTAATGAGTATTGTATACTTAAAGCTAAGAATAATTGCATAATTATCAGCTCTAAGAACTTCAAAGGTCGAAAACAGAATCAAATGCATTGCCGTCATCATTGCTCGTTCAAGGCAGCTTTGTTCTCATTCGAGCCTGCTTTAGAAGGCTCACTGTCAGTAGCTTAAAGCCTAGTTTTTGAGCATAAATTCGATCAATCGAGCATCGGGCATTTTTCACATTCTGACTTCTTTTGCTCTTGTTGCTCATTCATAGCATTTGGTTTCTTTGATTGTCTTGTTCAAGCCCCTCGTATGGAATCAGATTCTTAGTCTTCTAAACTCCCTATTTAGTGTATTCATCATGCCATTAACATCACCATTATAACATATGTTTAAAACTCCATCATTACACCCATAACTTCAAGCATTGATTCATAAACTTAAACATACTTTAAATCATACTTAACTCACTCATAGGATTTCAAATCTCTATGCTCACATCATTTTGCATCATAGTTGGTACACTCATGTCACTATTACTCTAACAATTTCAAACATTAGTCATCAGACTATAACAAATATAAAATTTTACTAATTTTTATCTGTTACGATATTATTGGGATTTTGATGACATATTCTTGGAAGATAAATATTTTAGGAATATTTATAATATCTTTTTCCTCAATTATAGGCTCAATTATGGTTATTATTAGGATATCTTTGTATAGAATATCTTTCTAGAATTATTCTAATATGATGTATAAAATAGCTTTGAATCAATGAATACATAGACAACTTTTAAGCCTTGAATTCTGATTTATCATGGTATCAGTCGCTCAGGAACCCTAAAAAAAAAACAAAAAAACAAAAACAACTAGGTCTTTCAAGGAGGCCATGACAGATGAAGCATGGCAAAAATCCATGCGTGATGAGATACAAGCCCTTGAGAAAAATGGAACGTGGACAATGGAGGATCTCCCACCTGGTACGAAGGCCCTAGGTTGTCAATGGGTCTATAGAATCAAGTACAAGTCTGATGGCAGTATTGAACGTCTGAAATCCAGATTGGTTGTATTTGGTAATCATCAGAAGGAGGGCATTGACTACACAGAAACTTTTGCTCCAGTTGCCAAAATGGTCACTATTAGAGCATTTCTTGCTATTGCTGCTTCAAAAAATTGGGAATTACATCAGATGGATGTTCATAATGCCTTTCTTCATGGTGATCTTGATGAAGAGGTCTACATGAAGCTTCCCCCTGGTTTCGAATAATCTCATCCAACCAAGGTATGCCGCCTTCGTAAATCTTTGTACGGTTTAAAACAAGCGCCTAGATGTTGGTTTGCAAAACTTGTTTCTGCATTGAAGGACTATGGTTTTCTGCAATCGTACTCTGATTATTCCTTATTCACATACACAAAAGGCTCTGTACAAATCAATGTCCTGGTTTATGTTGATGATCTAATTATTTCAGGGAATGATTCTGTGCATTTACAGGCTTTTAAGGCCTATCTCAATGACTGCTTTCATATGAAGGATCTTGGTCCTTTAAAATATTTTTTAGGCATTGAAGTTGCCAGAAGTAAATCAGGTTTATTTCTTTGTCAATGAAAGTACACTCTGGATATAATCTCTGAAACAGGTTTATTAGGCTCTAAACCTGCTAGGTCTCCGATTGAGCAGAACCATAGACTTGGTTTAGCAACTGGGATGCTTCTCTCTGATCCAGAAAAATATCGAAGGCTTGTTGGCAGATTGATATACCTAGCAGTCACTAGGCCAGATTTGGCCTACTCAGTTCATATCTTATCCCAATTTATGCAGGAGCCCAGGTCTGAGCACTGGGAAGCAGCTCTAAGGGTCGTCAGATACTTAAAGGGTACTCCAGGGCAAGGCATTTTATTACGATCAGATAGTGATTTGAGTTTGCAAGGGTGGTGTAATTCAGATTGGGCGGCATGTTCGGTTACTCGCCGCTCTCTCACTGGTTGGCTAGTCTTTCTTGGTCATTCTCCTATATCATGGAAGACAAAGAAGCAAAACACAGTTTCGCGCAGCTCCGCAGAAGCAGAGT
>NC_080054.1:7049868-7068077 GCF_026212465.1 Amaranthus tricolor
CCATCATGCTCATTTCAAATTCTGTACTCATAAGGTTAGCAAATTCTTTACACAATAAATCATTAGTAGCTCCAAAAATAATATCATCAACATAAATTTGAACAACCAAAATATTAGAACCTTTATTCTTAAAGAACAAGGTTTTGTCGATTTTTCCTCTTATAAAGTTATTTTGAATCAAAAACTTTGAAAGTCTTTCGTACTATTGCCTAGGAGCTTGCTTCAAGCCATATAGGGCTTTATCAAGCTTGTAGACATGATCAGGACAAGAGGTATTCTCAAAACCTGGGGGTTGTTCCACAAAAACTTCTTCATCAAGATAGCCATTTTAAAAAAAGCACATTTCACATCCATTTGATATAATTTAAAGTTCATGAATGCAGCAAAAGAAATTAAGATTCTGATAGCCTCTAACCTTGCTACTGGAGCAAAAGTCTCCGTGTAATCAATACCTTCTTGTTGATTATATCCTTTAACCACGAGTCTTGCTTTGTTTCTAACAATTGTTCCATGTTCATCTAGCTTGTTCCGAAATACCCATTTCAAACCAATTACCTTCTTGTGTTTCGGTTTGGGTTCCAAGTGCCATACTTTATTTCTTTCAAATTCATTTAATTCGTCTTGCATGGCCACGATCCATTCGGAATCCTTTAGAGCTTCTTCATGATTCTTGGGCTCGAGTGATGATAGGAACGCAAAGTGTTCACAAAAGTTTCTCATTTGAGATCTAGTTTGTGTTCCTTTATTCAAATCACTTATAATCAAATCAAGAGGATGATAACTTTGATATTTCCAAGGTTTGCCCACAAATTCTCTTGTAGGAACAGTAGCATGTTCTGGTTCATCAGCTTGATCAACATTCTGTTCAGCTACTGGATAGTTTTGCTCTTCTGTGGGAACAGCTGGATAGGGAACAGTCTGTTGGTTCTGAAGTACTGGCTGTTCCTGATCAAGACCGTTCCTTTCTGCCTCTTCTGGGATCAGCTGTTCACCTGCTGTTCCTTGATCTTGTATTTTCATTTCTTCTTCATCATTCTCTAGATTTGCAAGACCTATCTTAAAATTATTTGTATCCTGTTCACTTGACAAAAAGTTAGTTTCATCGAAAATTATGTGAACTGATTCTTCCACGCTCATTGTTCTTTTGTTATAAACTCTGTATGCCTTACTTTGAGATGAATAGCCAAGAAATACTGCTTCATCACTTCTTTCATCAAATTTACCTATATTTCGTTTTCCATTAACATGTACAAAACATTTGCATCCAAACACACGAAAATAGGAAATATTTGGTTTAACACCTTTAAGCAATTCATAAGGTGTCTTAGAAGTAATTGGTCTTATTAATACTCGATTCAAAATATAACATGCAGTGTTAACAGCCTCGGCCCAAAAATTTCTAGGTAAACCACTAGCAAATAACATGGTTCTAGCCATTTCCTCTAAAGTTCTATTTTTCCTTTCTACTACACCATTTTGTTGTGGTGTTCTTGGTGCGGAAAAATTGTGACTTATTCCATGTTCATTGCAATAACTCATAAAACTTGAATTTTCAAATTCTTTACCATGATCTGACCTTATGTGAATACTTTGATTATTAGTAGATTTTTGTATTTTGTTAGCGAAGGAAACAAACTCATTAAAAGCTTCATCTTTACTAACTAGAAATAAAGTCCATGTAAATCTACTATAATCATCAACAATAACAAACACATATCTTTTGCCACTACGGCTTTGTATTCTCATAGGTCCACATAGATCCATATGTATTAATTCAAGTGGTTTATTAGTGGTCACAATATTCTTAGATTTAAACGATAATCTCACTTGTTTTCCTTTGGCACAAGGATCACAAATTTCATCCTTAAGGAATTTTAGAGATGGTAGTCCTCTAACTAGGTCTTTTGATCTTAATGAATTAATCAATGAATAACTAGCATGACCTAGACGCTTATGCCAAAGAAGTGGGTCGTCTTCTATAACGCTTAGACATGTTAGACTGTTTCTGGGAACAGTGTCCAGGTCTACCACATAGGTGTTCCCTTTTCTGATTCCCTCAAGAACGGTGTCTCCTGTGTCATTCCTAGAAATAATGCATCTTTCAGAAGTAAAGTTTACAGAGTTACCTTTATCACAAAATTGAGAAATGCTAAGTAAGTTATGTTTCAAATTCTCGACTAAAAATACATTATCGATAGCATGGGAACATGACCTTCCAACTTTTCCTTTGGCTATTATCTCACCCTTCATATTGTCACCGAAGGTTACTGTTCCCCCATCATAGGCTTCAAGTGAGAGAAACTTAGATTTGTCACCCGTCATGTGCTTGGAACACCCACTGTCGAGATACCATGAGCTGTTCCCCCTCACTTGGACCTGAAAAAAATAATTGTTAGTTACAGGAACCCAGACTTTCTTGGGTTCCTTGTCGATTTTGCATGAATCATTTTTCTTAATCTGAATGTTATCGACATAGTTTCTGTTGGAGACAGTGTACTGTTCCCTTTTGGTGCACTGGTCCTTCAGATGACCAGTTCCTCCACAGAAGGAACAGAACCTGTCGCTAGGGAGATCAACATAAGCCTTTTTCTTCTTGTTATTCTTAAAATATTTTAGGCCTTTTGAATTTTTACTTTTAGCATCTTGAATCCATTTGGGAGTAATTTTGATTTTCCTTTTTTCTCTTGAACTTAATTCAAGCTTGTCATCATTGTTACGGTCGGATTCCTGATTTAATTTTAAATTTTGAAAATCATAGCATAAATCTTTAATAGATGCATCATTCCATTCTTCATTTAAGCCTAATAATTTGTATTGTGATAACTCAATATTAAGAATAACATTTTCCTTTTTAATTCTCTCCATACTTTCCTTTAGGATTATGTTTAGGTCCAACAAACCGAAAAATCTGTTTTGGACATCATATCTAAAGGTGTTTATATAGGAGACATGGTCTTTACTTACCTTGAGTTCCTTTTCTAATTGGAGACACTAAACATTACAATTTTCAAGTTTAGCTTGTCTCTCCTTTAGCAACTCTATTAATTTATTTTTACTAAATTTGGATGGATGAAAATAAAATGAGTTAGAAATATGTACCTGTTGCGGGTTTGAGAACAATTTCATTGTTGGAGTTAGTAGTGGTTACCTCAAAATCTCCAATTTCGATTACTCTCCAAACTTGATAATTTTCCGCTTTGATAAAGATCTCCGTCCTATTTTTCCATTATTTATAGAATTTTCAATCGAACATGGTTGGTCTTTGAGTAGAATACCCTTCTTCCATTCGCTCGTTCATAATTGACATTTTCGGGAACACCAGGATTCTGCCCTCAGGGTTTCCTGATCTACTGGGAACAGGGCTCTGATACCAATTGTAGACTCAATTAGGAACGGGAACAGCAACAAGAGGGGGGGGGTGAATTGTTGTTGTTACTAGTTTAAGCGTTTTTGCCCTGTTTTTGCGGAATTGAATAAAATAAATAAAGAGAGAAGTCTTGAGCGGTCAGACCAATTACGATAGATTCGCAAAACATTCAAGATGAGAGATGAGCTGCTAAAAGAAAGAAGGAAGGGCTACTAGAAGCCTAGAAGGAAAAGAAGTCTGGGCTGGCCAAACCAACCTTTCGATGCTCTCCCATCTCACGATTTTCAATGTGACGGTATTCCACCACTTCGTTAGACGCTCGACCAAAACCATTTTCTATCTGGAGATCACACGGCTATGAGACCGATCAAACGTAAGAATTTGTGCTCATCCTTGGCCCTGAGGGCTGGGCAGCGAATGGAACAAATGGGGATATGCCGCTATCCAGCCTATCTTGATGAACCAGAAGTGAGAAGGGCTGGGTGAATTCAGGAGTTCTGCGCCAGCAATTGGATCTATTGCACCCGGTAGGCCGTTAATCGCAAACAAAGAAGAAATGGGAGACCATCTGGATCTCGAACACGAAATAAGCTCTCTCGCGGTTCCTACTGCTTATGGGACTGTGATCAAATATGCTCGGAAAACAGGTAGATGAAATGGTAGTGTATATGGAAGCGAACGAAGGGAAGCTAAGACGGTTCGAAGGGATTCCGGACGAGAAGGTGATGGCTTTCGATCTGCGGGATTTGCTACCGTCAGATATTGCACTAGAAAGGGGGCAGAGGTGGCTGCTAGGGAGGCAGTAGTAGCGCATGCAGTTGACTTGGGACCCGTTTCAGCATCCTCATCTGCTTCCTAGCCGGAAAAGAAAGACTTTTGAAAGCTAGGAAGAAAAATAGAAGACCGTCCGAGAAGAAAAGAAAGAGCAAGAAGGATTGAAATCATGAACTCCTTTCCCTTTACTAAGAAAGCTTGACTGAACTAACGCTATATATACTATATATATTGCACCAGAAAGAGCTCTTTTTTCAAACCCTTATCATATGCGAGGAAACTCTAAAATGCTAAAGTACCAACTGATCGACATTGGCATGGGGAAGCAATCGTTATTACGCATGTGAAAAGACAATGAAAACCCATTGCTTTGACTTTGAGCTGCCACTGCTTTTCATCGCATCGGGGGATGTAATAGCAAAGTCCTGCCACCGTGCTTACTTTGGTGACAACTTCTTTTGGGTCTGGATCACCATCAACCCTTACGATGACACTCCTTTGACCGGGAACTTCTTTGTTTGCGGCTTTGTTCAAGGTAGCTTTTGCAAGTTCAGTCTCCTCTTGCATTCCTTTCGCAAATTTTGATGCTCCCCCCGTATATCCGCTGGCAATGGCATTTGGGGTTAAGGGCCGCCTTCTTATTAGTAGCTCTATAACATATTGCTTCTTCCAAAGCGCGCCCCGTTCGTTCTGAATTAAAGAATGAAAAAAATTGTATCTAAGGTCTAAAGGATACGCTACATAACAAATATATTGATTTTCTTCTCCAGCAACGGGCTCGATGTTGTAGCATCGTCCTTTGTAACGATCAAGACTGGTAAGTCCGTCGGTCCATACACTTGTCCATGTACCAGTAGAAGATTCGGCAGCTACTGCAACCCCCGCTTCTTCAGGTGCAACTCCAGGTTGAGGAGTTACTCGGAATGCTGCCAATATATCAGTATCTAGGGTTTCATACTCAGGAGTATAATAAGTCAATCGGTAATCTTTAACACCAGCTTTAAATCCAACACTTGCTTTAGTCTCTGTTTGTGGTGACATAAGTCCCTCCCTACAAATTTTATTTTTAATTTTTTACAACAAAGCAACAAGGTCTACTCGACATAAATTCGGCCTTAAGAAAACCTTTTACAGGAATCTTTCATAAAATTCTCAATTATTATTATCAACTAATCAAAATGGTTCGTTAATAGACCATGTATTTGATTCGCCAAATACATCATTATTGTATACTCTTTCATATATATGGCGCAACCCAACCGTAACAGTTGTTCTTTAGGTTTCTAATTTATTAACCCCGTTTGTCCCCATTTGAATGGAACGAATTAAATAATTCGAAATTTACCCTTGACAGGGGTATATGTTGTATATGTATATCCTAGATGTGCAAATATGCGGAATTCCATCATGAAAAGGCTAGACATAAATCTATATACTAAATACGAACTAGGTCCCAGTTCGATAGAAATAATGAATCATAAAAAAAATAGAGTTTAGAGTTCGGGTTCGATTTCCGTAGATAATATAGAAAGGATTGTCTAGAATGATAGGCAAATAAAAGACTTTATCAGGATTTTTGGTCATCCATTTGTTTGATATTTTGAAAATAGGTGGATTGAAATTGAATAGAAATAGAACAATTCAAATTCTAATAATTAAAAAAAGTAAACAATTGAATTTGATTCGTTTGGATGGTACCAACAAAATGGATTGCTAACTCCTATTTCTTATTTAATTAATCGATCAACTGAGGTACAACAGTTATTAGGAAATAATCGAGTTAGGGCTGTAGCTATGAGTGCTACAGATGGCCTAACGCGAGGAATGGAAGTTATTGACACAGGAGCTCCTTTAAGCGTTCCAGTCGGCGGCACAACATCTCCTATTCATAGATCTGCGCCCGCCTTTACACAGTTAGATACAAAATTGTCTATTTTTTAAACCGGAATTAAAGTGGTAGATCTTTTAGCTCCTTATCGCCGTGGAGGAAAAAATCGGACTGTTTGGGGGAGCAGGAGTGGGTAAAACAGTACTCATTATGGAATTGATCAACAACATTGCAAAAGCTCATGGGGGCGTATCCGTATTTGGCGGAGTAGGTGAACGTACTCGTGAAGGAAATGATCTTTACATGGAAATGAAAGAATCCGGAGTTATCAATGAACAAAATATTGCAGAGTAAAAAGTGGCTTTAGTCTATGGTCAAATGAATGAACCGCCGGGGGCACGTATGAGAGTTGGGTTAACTGCCCGCGGAATATTTCCGAGATGTTAATGAGCAAGACGTACTTCTATTTATCGACAATATCTTCCGTTTCGTCCAAGCAGGGTCTGAAGTATCTGCCTTATTGGGTAGAATGCCTTCCGCTGTGGGCTATCAACCTACTCTTAGTACCGAAATGGGCTCGTTACAGGAAAGAATTACTTCTACAAAAGAAGGGTCCATAACTTCGATTCAAGCAGTTTATGTACCTGCAGACGATTTGACCGACCCCGCTCCTGCCACGACATTTGCACATTTAGATGCTACTACCGTACTATCAAGAGGATTGGCGGCCAAAGGGATCTATCCAGCGGTGGATCCGTTAGATTCAACGTCAACTATGCTCCAACCTAGGATCGTTGGCGAGGAACATTATGAAACTGCGCAAAGAGTTAAGCAAACCTTACAACGTTACAAAGAACTTCAAGATATTATCGCTATCCTTGGATTGGACGAATTATCTGAAGAAGATCGTTTAACTGTAGCAAGAGCACGAAAAATTGAGCGTTTCTTATCACAACCCTTTTTCGTAGCAGAAGTATTTACAAGCTCTCCAGGAAAATATGTTGGCCTAGCAGAAACAATTAGAGGATTTCAATTAATTCTTTCCGGAGAATTAGATGGTCTTCCCGAACAAGCCTTTTATTTGGTAGGTAACATCGATGAAGCTACCGCGAAAGCTATAAACTTAGAAATGGAGAGCAAATTAAAGAAATGACCTTAAATCTTTGTGTACTGACTCCTAATCGAAGTGTTTGGAATTCACAAGTAAAAGCAATCATTTTATCTACTAATAGTGGCCAAATCGGCGTATTAAAAGACCATGCCGCTACTGCGACAGCCGTAGATATAGGTGTTTTAAGAATGTTAGGCCTTGACGACCAATGGTCAACAATGGCTCTGATGGGCGGTTTTGCTAGAATAAGCAATAATCAGATTACTATTTTAGTAAATGATGCTGAGAAGGGTAGTGACATTGATCCACAAGAAGCTCAGGAAACTCTTGAAATAGCAGAAGCTAACTTGAAGAAGGCGGAAGGAAAGAGACAATTAATTGAAGCAAATCTAGCTCTCAGACGAGCTAGGACACGAGTAGAGGCTCACAATACAATTTCGTAAGCTGTTGGTGCGTCCGAATAATCAAAAGAAGTTCCCTTGTCGGTAGAATCTATATATAGAATGCAACGAAAAAAAAAAAATAAGATTGAAACAGTTATGAATTCCATTGAGTTTCCACTACTTGATCGAATAGCCCAAAATTCAGTTATTTCAACTACATCAAATGATCTTTCAAATTGGTCAAGGCTCTCGAGTTTATGGCCGCTTCTCTACGGTACCAGTTGTTGCTTCATTGAATTTGCTTCATTAATAGGCTCGCGATTCGACTTTGATCGTTATGGACTGGTACCCAGATCGAGCCCTAGACAAGCGGACCTAATTTTAACAGCAGGTACCGTAACAATGAAAATGGCACCTTCTTTAGTGAGATTATATGAGCAAATGCCTGAACCAAAATATGTTATTGCTATGGGAGCATGTACAATTACAGGAGGGATGTTCAGTACCGATTCTTATAGTACTGTTCGAGGGGTCGATAAACTAATTCCTGTGGATGTCTATTTGCCGGGCTGCCCCCCTAAACCAGAAGCAGTTATAGATGCTATAACAAAGCTTCGTAAAAAAATATCTCGGGAAATCTATGAAGATAGAATTAAGTCTCAACAGAAGAATCGATGTTTTACTATCAATCACAAGTTTCGTGTTGAGCGTAGCATTCATACCGGAAATTATGATCAAGAATTGCTTTATAAATATAAAATTCGATCTACTTCCGAGATTCCTCATGAAACATTTTTCAAGTACAAAAGCTCATCATCTTCCCATGAATTAGTGAATTAAACAGGATTCTTTTTTTTTTGTTTTTGGAATTGTAAGCAGCAAGTCAATTTTGATAAATCTCATCGTATCGTTAAAGTCAATGTAAAATATTTATACAAAAAAGGAAGGAGATATAAACAAGATGCAGGGTTGTTTGTCTGCTTGGCTAGTCAAACACGGGCTAGTTCATAGATCTTTGGGCTTCGATTACCAAGGAATAGAGACTTTACAAATAAAGCCCGAAGATTGGCATTCCATTGCTGTTATTTTATATGTATATGGTTACAATTATTTACGTTCTCAATGTGCTTATGATGTAGTACCAGGCGGGCTGTTAGCTAGTGTGTATCATCTTACGAGAATAGAATACGGTGTGGATCAACCAGAAGAAGTATGCATAAAAGTATTTGCTTCAAGGAGGAATCCTAGAATTCCGTCCGTTTTCTGGGTTTGGAAAAGCGCGGATTTTCAAGAACGGGAATCTTATGATATGTTGGGAATCTCCTATGATAATCATCCACGCTTGAAACGTATTTTAATGCCTGAAAGTTGGATAGGATGGCCCCTACGTAAGGATTATATTGTCCCCAATTTTTATGAAATACAAGATGCTTATTGAATGGTAAGGAATTTATTTTCACTTCTACGACATAAAGACTTTTTATATTATATATGTTCTGCTCTAGATTAAATAGAGTAACTGATGTCCCGCAGGTATTCTATATATGGAATATGGATAGATAAAAAAAATAAAAGACAAGTCACGAATTCATTGAGATTTGAAAAAGTTTTCTTTTGGATGAGCTAAGAACCGATAGAATGAACTAAAAAGTTATGTATTATGAACTTTGTACCGCGTATCCATCAATTACTTACTTAGAGGGGTCAGAAAGTCCTATACCTATAAATTCTTATATTATTAGGAAATCAAGAAATATATACCAAAGGGAATCTGATTCTATTTGGAATTTATCTAAGATAATTCTTATTTATCTTCATCCTTTAACTCTTCGAGACTCTATTTTTATTTGAGTGTTTCAACTTTTTTTTAATATTTGGAATATGTATATCAATCCGTATTGGTTAATTTGTAGAATATTATATATATATCCCAATAGGTACGAAACTACGCTATTCACAGCATCGAGAAGGAATCGCAGTGTGACAAATCCTATGTCTTACTTCTTGAAAAGCGGTTTCTGATGTAACTGCCTATCATGCCAAGCTTTACGCTCTTGCTCTTGCACAGGCGGTTGCCATCTTCCTCGGGGTGGATCAATTTGTGTAAACGATCGCTTTCTATGTCTCCCAATCGATGCGGTACTGCCAATCGTAGACTGGTGACCGGGGAATGAGAGCTTCAGCTCCATACACCATGATGAATGGAGTGTTTCCAGTCGTTATTTTTTAGGTTGTTTGTGTATATGCCCAATTGTAGGTCACCTATGTGACCATTGGTTTCACAGCACTGAGTAAGCATACTAATGAAGACCCATTTTGCATGTCCATGAGCTCTAGGTAATTGAATACGGGCTCGACTCCCTTTACCGGTATTACCCATCCTCACTTTCTACGTTTAGCGTACCAGCTTTCGTGTGAGAAATCGTATACCCTAGAGGCCCTTTACTTGAGAAGCTAGCAAGTCAGTGGCTTGATCCCCATGCTCTTGATCTGAGGTGCTTGAGAAGTCTCACTGGCTTCAAAGCGGACGCTGGGGTAACGGTCCCAGAAGCTTGAGTGCCACCAACAAGCAAGAGATTGTGAAGAAGGAGCCAATGGAGTCCACGTAATTGACACACATAAAACAGGCCGAATCTTTTCAACTTATGAAGCGACTACGACTTGCTGACTTTCATGGTTTACAGAGGAAAGCATCGCCAAAGCCTCTACTATTTTACGTATTGGTAAGCAAGGGGTCTCACTCTTTCCTTTGCTTTCGTGGTATTATGTATATATAAGAGGCTCTCCCCTTCGGGAACGAGTAGCCCCCACAGAACTAACTCAGAGATAGCAGTCTCGGCTTGAACCCCGAACTACAACCAGTTTGCTTTCCCGGGGGCAGATAGCCATTAACGAAGTCTGGAGCTGCTCATCGACTCTCTGTATAACCTATTACTAATTCCCTTTCCTAAGTCTCTTCTTATTGGGCTGGGCTTTCAGTGGAGATAAGAAGATCCGGCCTTTACTAAGTCCTTTTCAGCCATGAGTCTTGAAGAGGTGAAAACTATCACCAGGTATGCGGACTTTCCTGGAAGGTCTTGGGCACCCCTAAAGCAGTCTCTACATCCCAATGCCCTTACTCAAGGAACAAAGCACACCACCGAAGGCTGGCGAAGAGTAGCAAGAGCGGACTCTATTCCGAGAACTACTACTTCGGTCTTTCCTATATATATTACTTTATTACGTCCATCCCTGGTTGGGTAACAAGAGCTAAGCCTACTTCCCTAGCAACTTTCCTTACTTATTCTTACTACTGTCTTGCTCGGACTGTTGACAAAGTAGAGTATTTTGAATATGAAAATGCGAAATTCTGTTCTTTGCTGAAGCCCCGGTAAGAGAACTTCGACTACTAAGGCTCTAGAACTAGTTTGTTGGCCGGTGTACACCGTTTTTTAATGCTTTTCAAGCTCGGACTGCGTACACTTTCCGTCCTCCTCTATTCCTTCGTCATGCGTCATGGCGAGCTGTCTTTTCTATCATCTCGGAGCAGGTATAATAGTATAAGAATAAGACAATAAGAAGGAAGATCTTTTTCAAGCCTGAATGCTATCTTACTAAAGAGTTTCCCTCTCTTTGCTACCCTCTTGTCACTCGCTCCCTTGTCGACCAAGAAAGGCATGGGAGTCTTTGTGTGGCTCAGGTTAGATTATGCCATGATTATCTCCTAATGGGTCTCATCTTTCTACTAAGCGGACTATTAGTTTCAATCTTTTATTGAAACTAGTCGTTCATCAAAGCTTCCGGGTGAAAGCCAGGTGTAAGTCCTTATATTCGGGGCTTACCTAGGATACAGACAGACCCGCTATTTGCTATGGTGAGCGCAGCGTAGGTTGACAACCTTGTCGCGGATGACAACTGATGATAAGACTTTATGGCTGTCAGCCGCAACTAAATAGAGATAGGGGAGGCTTATTATCTGTGTGACATCGATTCGGTGGTTAGAGAGGTTAGTTCGGGGCCCTGATAATCATCACCTGGCGTCTGACACCAGAGCGATCACGGCATTGACTCGGGTTTAGCCTAGACAACGGTTCGCGGATTTTATTGTCCTTGGTGACGTTTGGCATCGGGACCGTACGGTCGTTGTTGAATATAGGAAGATCTTAGGCAATCAGGGGGTTTACTCCAATCGGAAGACTTGCTTTTCCATAGGGATTGAATGCCGGGTTCATCACTTCACGGGAGAGAACACGAGGGTGAATGTAATTCAGCTCGACTGAAAGGAGAGGGATTTTCCGACAACAAAAAAGCTTTTCTCCCCAACCCCAGCCAAAGGGCAAAAAGACGGGGTTGAATGCGACTCTACCAATACCAATCTCCTCTGGAGCAAGGAAAAGCAACTCGGTAACGATTAACATATTTTTTTTTTAGAGAGGGGAGCCCTTACTTAAGAACAGAGAGTAGCCGAGCAAAAAAGCAAGGGATAAAGGAGAAGTACCCGCCCCGGGTCTATGCCGAAAGAGAAAAGAGTGCTGCATGTATAAGTCCAAAAGAGCTATGATGACTCTCGAAATGGAATTGGAAGAGCAGGGCTGGCACATTACCAGGATATTAAATTTGTGATAACGATGGCGGATAAACCAGATAAGAATCTTACTTGTCCCCAACGCTAAAGTACCGGGCATTTTCGGGGACTAGCCCGCTTCCACTCTTTTCTTTTCGATTATTTGGCCTGATCGAAACAACCTAGGAAAGGTTGGCAGCCTACATAACCAACCTCTCATACCAAGAAAGCCAGGTATCAGATCCCTGTCGAGCCCCCCCTTTTTTTCCCAGTTCCTGTACGTGGAATGATTTCCAGTGAGCCAAGTAGTCTGGGGGAAAGATAAGCCCTACCCACTACCCTTTCCGAATACAACCCCTATGGAAGCGGGGTCATTCAGTAGATGAATTTAAGACCATCTCCTTTATGGTTTCTTTAAAGGAATTCGCAGGTATGGCACTTTTTTCAAGCATAAAGCGAGACTTTACGACCCTTTACAATACATATCATACTCATGATAGAAGACCCTCTCTTTAGTAGAAAATCCATGTGTTGAAAGGGTAAAGAAAAGGAGTTTTTCCCTAATAGAAATTATATCTATCTCTTACTGCTTCTTCCATTCGTTGATAAAATCCTCAGGCTACTCAGCTTTATTAGTCTTCCATTGATTAAGGATTTGTTATTGACGCCTTTCTTACTAAGGTAAATCTCTATTTATATACTCCTTTTGTTTACAACGTTATCAAAGACTTGGGAAGTCCTGAGACCTGCATCAAGCTAGAAAACTTATGCTATCTTCCAAAAAAGAAAACTCTTTTAGAACCTTACCTTGGGAGATTTACATGTATTCCTTAACTTAGATTACTGAGTTAACACCTTAGCTACTTCAAGTATAGGTAGAAGTGCTACTCCCCCTGAAAGATTCTTAATCTTAGAAGAATGCCTCCGATACCGGATCTGCTAAACTAAAGAAAGTAACATCTTAATCTAATAAGGAGGGAATGCCAGCTGCTAGAGATGGAGAAGGGGCTTTGAGGGATTCCTTCTTCACTACTCTTCTGTTCTCTTTCTAGCTGCGGTTGGTGATATAATAGCCACTGCTTTTCTTTTAAGAAGTGCTCCTATGGGCAAAAGATTAGGAGCGGCTACTCACACGGTAAGAGCGCCTTTTGGAATCACTTCCTATTCTAATGATATCTCTGGCATTAAGTCAGCGAAGTTACTCTCTTTCAGGCTAGGCAAAGTCTGTCTTTCCTTTCCTTCTTAAGGAGTTGCTAGCTTAGTTCGTGAGTCTAGTTCTGTTGAGTAACAGCAGGTCAGAAAAGACAATCGAAAGAGACTTGTTTGAGAAGGGGGTGTGTTCTTCTTTTATTCTTTTACTGTTTTAGCGCGTGCTTCGCTAACTGCATTTTACTGGCTGTAAAAAGCCCTATACTTCACTATCAGCTCTTGGCTGCGCTGTGCTTGGATGCACAAGTAAGTCTTCTACACGCCGGCGGTGAGATGAAAACCGCCCCCATTCAGAGGTTCCCGTGCTACCACAATGGTATCGAAGAAGTGACCGGAACACCTGTCCCTGACCAGCTCGTGAGTAGCATCCCGCTGCTGGTCGGCAAAGCGTAGCGTCAAAAGCAGGTCTTTTTTATTGGCCCGCTGACCTGACCCTTTCTAGGCCTTCTTCCTACGGAACTGGATTGTCGATATCCACCGAAGAAAAAAGATCTTTTTTCTACAACACTGTCTATGTTTGAGACGCCCTATCGTTGTGTTTTCTGCTGATCTTATTCAGACTCCAAGCGATTCCCTATTCCTTCCATTTGTCGATTTTATTCTTCACAATATATTCATTTTTTTTTAAGAATACGAATTGCGGGCAAAAACTTAATGAAATAGGTCCAAGATCCCCTTGAAATAGTAAGAATCTGGCCCCCTTTTTTAAGGATATTTTTTTTTTAACCTCAAGTACCATTTCAAATTCTTGGGCGTCATTCAGCGTAGACCCCCCTTAACTAATAGATGCTAGTTGAGGGGATTGATTGATCACGAACTAATTCTGGTTGGAGCATTAAGTCAATACAAAGGCATTCTTTCGCTTTCTCCGGCCCTTATATAGTCTTAAACCCTGCCCTACGTAGATCAGAAATATACTAAAAAAAGCTTTCTTTTCCTGGTTGACCTATGTAAGACCCACTCCCTTAGTGCAGAGAGAGACTCTCGCGGAGAGAGGATGCAGAAGGACAATGACACTAGCTAACTAACTGAAGAGTAGTGAAGAAGTAATCCCTCAAAGCGAGAGCACTGACCTCGCACACTGGGTCTAGCGAATGGAACTGGAAAGCCAGCAAAAAGCCTTCTGTCGGTCGCTCAAACCGACTGACGATACGGAGGAGCGTACCGTATTCATTGACGAGAATAGTTTAAGCACAATAGGGTAGAGCGAGCATCGAACTCACTTGTGTGTACCATTTTGGGATAAAGACCGATGCTGTTCCTACCTTTTAGCGTCTCGCATGATCAATCGATTTCAATTTTGATTCAAAAGACTTGAGTGGCATGAAGCTACTAAACGAAAGCTAACTAACGTATCTAATCTAGTTAAGCTATTTCATAACCTTTCATCAGCGATTTCGAACATCTTGTAAATAAGTCTCTTTGGCTTAAAAATAACCAAGGGGGGAGTCGTTCTTGAGGTGGATAATCTAGAGTAAGGGATGAAGAGTTGCTTACTTGGTAGAGTCTGGGTGGTTGACTAGACTGATTCTAAAGAGGAAGGGGTTTACCAAAGAAAAGATAGAGAGAGATCCCAAACGCTTGGCAGTTTCACTTGTTTCAGCTATTCACAAGGATTGCTCAATTAGAGGTAGGCGTGGTAGCATGGTTGTGAAAAAAGGTATGCCTTGTAGAAGTCAGGAAGGTGATAGCGTAAGATAGCAGACTGGCTGACTCTAAACCCAGCTTAGCCGATTGAATCAAATCTTTTTGAAGTCCGATAGAAAAGAACTTCACGAAAGGCTGGCTTCCCTTGCTGAAGGAAGGGCTGTCCGAAGTAAAGGAGTTGAAGCCAAGGAAGCTAGGGTAGGTTCGTATTGACAAAGAGCTGGACTTCTTAACTTTCAATGGTGTTCTGTAGCTATCTTCTCTCTCTATGGGTAAGTCGCTATTCTTTTATTCGCCGCTGGAAGAGATTCCAACTATGCTTCCCTCTAACGATAGAAGTGGAATCCGAGCTCCTAGACAAAAGCAAAGCTTGAATACAGAAAGATAAGATCAAGACTGAATGCTTTCTATTATAGAAGTTGCGCCTAATGCTTAACTAACTATTAGCTACTATATTAGATAAAGAGTGAATCTGTACATTACTATATGCTAGTAAGCACTTTATTAGGGTTAGGGTATGAAGGGGAAGCACATAACTAATAGGGTTCAGGCTTATACGATGAATCTTATCCCCCGAAGCCCCTATCGCCTGCCTGGAACTCCTTACTTCACTCTTTCACTAGAGGTAGTTTACTTACTCACTCGTTAGAGTGAGGAGGGGAAGGAGACACATTTTCACCATTAACACTACTTACAGGATGAGAAGTAATGATACTAGGAGATCGACTAGTACTAGGAGAAGAGTTGTTATCACCTGAATGACGAGCAGACAACCACGAAGAGAACAAATTCCGAGCAGTCGTATGTTGTCTCAAAGCCACAATTGAAGCCTCTTCCGATAAGATCTCAAAGGAGGAGCTTCTCTCTCTCTCTCTAGAACCCATTTCCAGAAAACATATTCCACATGACTTTCATGGATATAATTTTGGTTCTGCAAATCTTTGTTCTATGTTGCTGTAATAAATTGAATTGGTGCTTTTGATCTGGTTGTCAGCGGGGTTTTTCCTTTTTGTTCTATTGGTTCTAGGTGTTCTGGACATTATTATAAATTTACCAATGAAGCGTAGGTGGATATTTATGGATGTGATGAGAAGTGTCGTGAAGCTAGTTGTTAGTCTTGCATGGGCCATAGCTCTTCCGCTCTTTTATGTGCAATCCTTCAATGTGGCACCTCAGCAAATTGAGATGTTCTGTCATTTCTAGGGCAATTGAAAGGTGTTCCTGCTCTGTATATCATGGCGGTGGTATTCTATTGCCTTCCAAACATGCTATCTGCAGCACTCTTCCTTTTCCCACTGCTTCGACGTTTTATTGAAAACTCTGATTGGCACATCATAAGGCTCCTAATGTGGTGGTCGCAGGTACTTTAGTTACTTTACCTCTTAGAAATGCTGTAACTGGAACTGCCAATTCCTCCCTTTTTCTTTCTTTTTAAATGCTGAAATGAAGAACTATCTAACTGGGGAGAAGGTTGCTATGGGAAACTCGAAAAAAAGCTTCCTTACTTACCGCCCATGCCTGAGGAGTCACTTTTGTGCTTTGCTTGCCAGTGGGTTTTTGTATCAGTTCTTTGCTTTCCTTCCCGTGAAGTTCCAAGCCTTCAGTCTGCCAGGCCAAGACCCACGATTAGCAGGATAAGCACCTTTTGGTTCTATACTTCCTTCACTAATGCAGTCTATTACTCTCCTTGTCGATGACCCGCATAGCTTAGTAGCTAAACGCCAAGCTAAAGGAATAGCTTTGATTGAAAGATATCCCATTTCCCCCTTAGCATTCAATAGGTTCTTTTTTTTTTTTTTAATTGTACACCAACTAATTATGACTTCTCCCACTTACTTTAAAGTGAACAGTCACTGACGGAGGTCAACTCGCAAGAGGTAGGATTCCGATTCCTCGATTGATTAGTTCTCCATTCCAAAGCAAGAGCCGACGTTACAGTGTAGTACCCCACCCGGGATAACCCCCAAATATATATATATACATACATATATATATATATATATATATATATATATATATATATATATATATATATATATATATATATATATATATATATATATATATATATATACACTCACATATACGTATATATATATATCTAGATGTATATATATATGTATATATATATATATATATATATATATATATATATATGTACATATATATATATATATATATATATATATATATATATATATATATATATATATATATATATATATATATATATATATATATATATATATATATATATATATATATATAAATATGTATATATATATATATATATATATATATATATATATATACATATATATATATATATATATATATATATATATATATATATATATATACATATATATATACATATATATATATATACATACATATATATATATATATATATATATATATATATATATATATATATATATATATATATATATATATATATATGTATATATATATATATATATATGTATATATATATATATATATATATATATATATATATATATATATATATATATATATATATATATGTATATATATATATATGTATATATATATATATATATATATATATATATATATATATATAGGTATATATATATATATATATATATATATATATATATATATATATATATATATATATATATATATATATATATATATGTATATATATATATATATACATATATATATATGTATATATATATATATATATAGGTATATATATATATATATGTATATATATAATATATATACATATATATATATATATATATATATATATATATATATATATATATGTGTGTACATATATATATATATAAATATATATATATATATATATATATATATATATATATATATATATATATATATATATATACATATATATATATATATATATATATACATATATATATACATCTATATATATATATATATATATATATATATATATATATATATATATATATATATATATATATATATATATATATATATATATATATATATATATATATATATATATACATATATATATATATATATATATATATATACATACATAAATATATATATATATATATATATATATATATATATATATATATATATATATATATATATATATATATATATATATATATATATATATATACATACATACATATATATATATATATATATATATATATATATATATATATATATATATATATATATATATACATACATATATATATATATATATATATATATATATATATATATATATATATATATATATATATATATATATATATATATATATATATATATATATC
>NC_080054.1:7075677-7133177 GCF_026212465.1 Amaranthus tricolor
TGTAATTTCTAGCATATGAGTATGATTTTCATTTCTAACTACTTCAACACAATAATATATACCAAATAGTGTTGTGTGCAATGTTTCGTGCAAAACAAACCAAGTTTGAGCAACTTTATGCGCAAAAGTAGCAAAAACGCTAAAAAACCCTTATAATCGCAACTTAACACGTAATTTCTCGCATATGACTATAATTTTCAATTCCAACCCCTTCAACACAATAATATATACAAGATAGTGTTGTGTACCAGATTTCGTGTAAAACAAACAAAACTTGAGCTACTTTATTAGCAAAAGTGGCAAAAACGCTAAAAAACCCTTAAAATCGCAACTTAACACGTAATTTCTAGCATATGGTTATTATTTTAAATTCTAACCACTTCAACACAATAATATATACCAAATATTGTTGTGTGCCATGTTTCATGCAAACAAACCAAGTTTGAGCTATTTTATATGCAAAAGTGCCAAAAACGCTTAAAGACGCATAAAAACGCATAAAATCAAAACTTAACACATAATTTCTAGCATATGACTATGTTTTTCAATTCTAACCACTTCAAGACAATAATATATACCAAATAGTGTTGTGCGCAATGTTTTGTGCAAAACAAACCAAGTTTGAGCTACTTTATGCGCAGAAGTGCCAAAAACACTTAAAAAGGCATAAAATCGCAACTTAACACGTAATTTCTAGCATATGACTATGATTTTAAACTCTAACCACTTAAACACAATAATATATACCAAATAGTGTTGTGTGCCATGTTTCGTGCAAAACAAACCAAGTTTGAGCTACTTTACGCGCAAAAGTGGCAAAAACGCTTTAAAACGCTTAAAATCACAACTTAAAATGTAATTTCTAGCATATGAGTATGATTTTCAGTTCTAACCACTTCAACACAATAATATATACCAAATAGTGTTGTGTGCAATGTTTCGTGCAAAACAAACCAAGTTTGAGCAACTTTATGCGCAAAAGTGGCAAAAACGTTAAAAAACCCTTATAATCGCAACTTAACACATAATTTCTCGCATATGACTATAATTTTCAATTCCAACCCCTTCAACACAATAATATATACCAGATAGTGTTGTGTACCAGGTTTCGTGTAAAACAAACAAAGCTTGAGCTACTTTATTAGCAAAAGTGACAAAAACGCTTAAAAACCCTTAAAATCGCAACTTAACACGTAATTTCTAGCATATGGTTATGATTTTAAATTCTAACCACTTCAAGACAATAATATATACCAAATAGTGTTGTGCGCAATGTTTCGTGCAAAACAAACCAAGTTTGAGCTACTTTATGCGCAAAAGTAGCAAAAAACGCTTAAGAACCCTTAAAATCGAAACTCAACACGTAATTTCTAGCATATGACTATGATTTTCAGTTTTAACCACTTCAACACAATAATATATACAAAATAGTATTGTGTGCCAAGTTTCGTGCAAAAAAATCCAAGTTTGAGCTACTTTTATGCGCAAAAGTAGCAAAAACGCTTAAGAACCCTTAAAATCAAAACTCAACACGTAATTTCTAGCATATGACTATGATTTTCAGTTCTAACCACTTCAACACAATAATATATACCAAATAGTGTTGTGTGCAATGTTTCGTGCAAAACAAACCAAGTTTGAGCAACTTTAAGCGCAAAAGTGGCAAAAACGCTAAAAAAACCCTTATAATCGCAACTTAACACATAATTTCTCGCATATGACTATAATTTTCAATTCCAACCCCTTCAACCTAATAATATATACAAGATAAAGTTTAAGCTACTTTATGCGCAAAAGTGGCAAAAACGATGAAAAACCCTTATAATCGCAGCTTAACACGTAATTTCTAGCATATGACTATCATTTTCAATTCTAACCACTTCAACACAATAATATATACTAAATAGTGTTGTGTACCAAGTTTCCTGCAAAACAAACCTAATTTGAGCTACACTATGCGCAAAAGTGGCAAAAACACTTAAAAAGGCATAAAATCGCAACTTAACACGTAATTTCTAGCATATGACTATGATTTTAAATTCTAACCAATTAAACACAATAATATGTACCAAATAGTGTTGTGTGCCATGTTTCGTGCAAAACAAACCAAGTTTGAGCTACTTTACGCGCAAAAGGGGCAAAAACGCTTTAAAACCCTTAAAATCGCAACTTAAAATGTAATTTCTAGCATATGAGTATGATTTTCATTTCTAACTACTTCAACACAATAATATATACCAAATAGTGTTGTGTGCAATGTTTCGTGCAAAACAAACCAAGTTTGAGCAACTTTATGCGCAAAAGTGGCAAAAACGCTAAAAAACCCTTATAATCGCAACTTAACACGTAATTTCTCGCATATGACTATAATTTTCAATTCCAACCCCTTCAACACAATAATATATACAAGATAGTGTTGTGTACCAGATTTCGTGTAAAACAAACAAAACTTGAGCTACTTTATTAGCAAAAGTGGCAAAAACGCTAAAAAACCCTTAAAATCGCAACTTAACACGTAATTTCTAGCATATGGTTATTATTTTAAATTCTAACCACTTCAACACAATAATATATACCAAATATTGTTGTGTGCCATGTTTCATGCAAACAAACCAATTTTGAGCTATTTTATATGCAAAAGTGCCAAAAACGCTTAAAGACGCATAAAAACGCATAAAATCAAAACTTAACACATAATTTCTAGCATATGACTTGTTTTTCAATTCTAACCACTTCAAGACAATAATATATACCAAATAGTGTTGTGCGCAATGTTTCGTGCAAAACAAACCAAGTTTGAGCTACTTTATGCGCAAAAGTAGCAAAAACGCTTAAGAACCCTTAAAATCGAAACTCAACACGTAATTTCTAGCATATGACTATGATTTTCAGTTTTAACCACTTCAACACAATAATATATACAAAATAGTATTGTGTGCCAAGTTTCGTGCAAAACAATCCAAGTTTGAGCTACTTTTATGCGCAAAAGTTGCAAAAACGCTTGATACCCCTTATTATCGCAACTTAACGCGTAATTTCTAGCATATGACTATGTTTTTCAATTCTAACCACTTAAACACAATAATATATACCAAATAGTGTTGTGTGCCATGTTTCATGCAAAACAAACCAAGTTTGAGCTACTTTACGCGCAAAAGTGGCAAAAACGCTTTAAAACCCTTAAAATCGGAACTTAAAATGTAATTTCTAGCATGAGTATGATTTTCAGTTCTCACCACTTCAACACAATAATATATACCAAATAGTGTTGTGTGCAATGTTTTGAGCAAAACAAACCAAGTTTGAGAACTTTATGCGCAAAAGTAGCAAAAACGCTTAAGAAACCCTTAAAATTGAAACTCAACACGTAATTTCTAGCATATGACTATGATTTTCAGTTCTAACCACTTCAACACAATAATATATACAAAATAGTATTGTGTGCCAAGTTTCTTGCAAAAAAATCCAAGTTTGAGCTACTTTTATGCGCAAAAGTTGCAAAAACGCTTGATACCCCTTAATATCGCAACTTAACTCGTAATTTCTAGCATATGACTATATTTTTCAATTCTAACCACTTCTACCCAATAATATATACCAAATAGTGTTGTGTGCCAAGTTTAGTGCAAAACAATCCATGTTTGAGCTACTTTATGCGCAAAAGTGGCAAAAACGCTTAAAAACACTTAAAATCGCAACTCAACATGTAATTTCTAGCATATGACTAAGATTTTCAATTCTAACCACTTCAACACAATAATATATATACCACATAGTATTGTGTGCCATGTTTCGTGCAAAACAAACCAAGTTTGAGCTACTTTATGCGAGAAAGTGGCAAAAACGATGAAAAACCCTTATAATCGCAGCTTAACACGTAATTTCTAGCATATGACTATGATTTTCAATTCTAACCACTTCAACACAATAATATATACTAAATAGTGTTGTGTACCAAGTTTCCTGCAAAACAAACCAAGTTTGAGCTACACTATGCGCAAAAGTGGCAAAAACGATAAAAAACCCTTATAATCGCAACATAACACGTAATTTCTATCATATGACTATGATTTTAAATGCTAACCACTTCAACACAAAAATAAATACCAAATAGTGTTGTGTGCCTAGTGTCGTGTAAAACAAACCAAGTTTGAGCTGTTTTATGCGCAAAAGTGGCAAAAACGATTAAAAACCCTTGAAATCGCAACTTAACACGTAATTTCTAGCATATGACTATGATTTTCATTTCTAACCACTTCAAAACATTAATATATACCAAATAGTGTTGTGTGCCAAGTTTCATGCAAGTCAAACCAAGTTTGAGCGATTTTATGCGCTAAAGTGCCAAAAACGCTTAAAAATGCATAAAATAGAAACTTAACACGTAATATCTAGCATATGACAATGATTTTCAATTCAAACCACCTCAACAAAATAATATATACCACATAATGTTGTGTGCCAAGTTTCGTACAAATCAAACCAAGTTTGAGCTTCTTTATGCGCAGAAGTGCCTAAAACAATTATAAAGGCATAAAATCGCAACTTAACACGTAATTTCTAGCATATGACTATGATTTTAAATTCTAACCACTTCAACATAATAATATATACCAAATAGTGTTGTGTGCCATGTTTCGTGCAAAAAATAAACCAAGTTTGAGCTACTCTACGCGCAAAAGTGGTAAAAACGCTTAATAACCCTTAAAATCGCAACTTAAAATGTAATTTCTAGCATATGACTATGATTTTCAATTCTAACCACTTCAACACAATAATATATACCAAATAGTGTTGTGTGCCAAGTTTCGTGCAAAACAAACCAAGTTTGAGCAACTTTTATGCGCAAAAGTGGCAAAAACGATAAAAAACCCTTATAATTGCAACTTAACACGTATTTTCTCGCATATGACTATAATTTTATGTTCCTACTCCTTCAAAACAAAGCATGAGCTAATTTATTTGCAAAAGTGGAAAAAACGCTTGAAAACCCTTAAATTCGCAACTAAACACGTAATTTCTAGCATAGGACTATGATTTTAAATTCTAACCACTTCAACACAATAATATATACCAAATAGTGTTGTGTGCCAAGTTTCATACAAATCAAACCAAGTTTGAGCAACTTTTATGCGCAAAAGTGGCAAAAACGATAAAAAACCCTTATAATTGCAACTTAACACGTATTTTCTCGCATATGACTATAATTTTATGTTCCTACTCCTTCAAAACAAAGCATGAGCTAATTTATTTGCAAAAGTGGAAAAAACGCTTGAAAACCCTTAAATTCGCAACTAAACACGTAATTTCTAGCATAGGACTATGATTTTAAATTCTAACCACTTCAACACAATAATATATACCAAATAGTGTTGTGTGCCAAGTTTCATACAAATCAAACAAAGTTTGAGCTATTTTATACGCAAAAGTGCCAAAAACGCTTAAAAACGCATAAAAATGCATAAAATCATAACATAACACGTAATTTCTAGCATATGACTATGATTTTCAATTCTAACCACTTCAACACAATAATATTTTAGGCCTTGTGATTTCTTATTTTTAGCATCTAGAATCCATTTGGGAGTTATTTTGATTTTCCCTTTTTCTCTTGAATTTAATTCAAGATTGTCATTGTTGTTACGGTTGGATTCCGAATTCATTTTTAAATATTGAAAATCATTGCATAAATCTTTGGTAGATGCATCTATCAATTCCTCATTTAAGCCTAATAATTTGTATTGCGATAGCTCAATGTTAAGAATAACATTTTCCTTCTTAAGTCTCTCCATATTTTCCTTTAGGATTATATTTTGGTCCAACAAACCGAAAAATCTGTTTTGGACATCATGTCTAAAGGTGTTTATGTATGAGACATGGTCTTTGCTTACCTTAAGTTCCTTTTCTAACTTGAGACACTTATCATTGCAATTTTCAAGTTTAACTTGTGTCTCTTTTAACAACTCTTTTAATTCATTTTTACTTAGATTGAATGAATGGTCAGAAAATGAATTAGAAATATTTACCTGCTTCTCCTTGCCTTTATGCGTAGCCATGAGACATAGGTTAGCTGTCTCCTCTTCTTCGGGAACAATAGTTTCATTCTCACTTTCAGTTTCTCCCTATGCAGCAATCATGGCCTTACGAAAGTCAGTCTTGTTAAAATTTTCTTTGATCAACGGTCTTCTTGAATCTCTTGTCTTTCCCTTGCCCTTTTCATTCTTCCATGTTGGGCAATCCTTGATGAAGTGTTCGGTACTTCCACATTTGTGGCATTCAAGATTTTTTGTTCTTCTTTCTTTGTTGTTTCTTTGATTTGCATACCTGCTGTTCCTGAAGAACTTCTTGAATTTTCGTACCAACAAAGCAGCCTCTTCTTCATCACATTCTGATTCGTCCTGTTCCCCCGCTGCCAGAGCCAGTCCCTTGTTCCTAGAACTGTCTGCTGTTCCCAAATGCAATTCATGTGTCATTAGGGAACCAGCCAGCTCCTCTAGATTAAACTTTGTAAAATCTTTGGACTCTTGTATAGCAGTAACCTTGGCCCTCCAGCGCTCATCTTGAGGAAGGCTCCTTAGAATCTTCCTTACTTGTTCATCAGTGGGAATTATTCTTCCAAGAGAAACAAGCTCATTTGTTATGTTGGTGAACCTAGTGAACATCTCTTGGATACTTTCTCTTGGCTCCATAACAAATCTCTCGTATTTAGACATTAACAAATCAATTTTGGACCGTTTTACTTCACTTGTTCCCTCATGGGTAACAGCAAGCAGGTCCCAAATTTGCTTAGCGGATTTGCACCCCATAATTCTATTATGCTCGTTTGGTCCAAGACCACAATGAAGTAATTTTATAGCAAGAGCATTTAATTCCATTTTCTGAAAATCTTCTTTTTCATATTCCGTTATAGGTTTGGGAACAATTTCATTGTTGGAGTTAGTAGTGGTTACCTCAAAATCTCCGAGATCTATGACTCTCCAAACTTGATAATTTTCCGCTTTGATGAAGATCTCCATCCTATTCTTCCAGTATGTATAGAATTTTCCATCGAACATTGGCGGTCTTTGAGTTGAATACCCTTCTTCCATTCGCTCGTTCATAATTGACATTTTTCGGGAACACCAGAATCTGCCCTCAGGGTTTCCTGATCTTCTTGGAACAGGGCTCTGATACCAATTGTTGATTCAATTAGGAACGGGAACAGCAACAAGAGGGGGGGTGAATTGTTGTTGTTGCAAGTTTAAGCGATTGTGCCCTGTTTTTGCGGAATTATTCAAAATAAATAAAGCTTAAACTAAGAGCAAAATAATAAGAGAGACACACGATTTTACGTGGAAACCTTTTGGGCCTAAACAAAAGGAAAAACCACGACCACTTGTGATTTCTAACAACTTCACTATGTTTAAGGCAATTAGTTACAATTACAATAAACACCTTACTTCACTCGAAGCGAAACAACTAGGCCAACTCTTCACTCTCTAATTGCTTTACTCAAAGCAACAAACTTAGCTTTACAATAAGCTAATCCTTTCTAGCTTCACTAAAAGCTATCTAACTTCCCCCTTAGACTCACCCGAGTCTAATTACATAAACTCTCAAAATCCCTTACAAAAAGGATAGAAATTCTCTAAAATAAATCAAAGAGTTGCACAAGTAAATATTATGAATTAATTGGCAATTTAAAAGCACAAAATATTACTTGTAGAATTTCAAAATCAAACGCACAAAAATTATTTTTCTCTTAAAGCATGCGTTTTTTCTCCATTTTAAAAAAATCGAGCTAGTTAGCTTATTTATAATAAAATAAATTTCTAAAAATAGAAAAATATTCCAACCCATTATCCTTAGTCATGGATCAATGAATGATGCTGAATGAATCACAAAACGGTTAATACTTTAGCCTTTGAATAAATCAAACAAACGGTTAAGGCAATCAGTAACCGCTATTTCCTGATAACCGCTGTTCCCTGATAACCGCTGTTCCCTAAAGTAGCAGTTTTCTTCAGTAGTAATTCCTGTTCCCCAAATTAATGGCTGGAACTTCATGCTATATTTAGAAAACGGTTTAGTAAAACGGTTATCTTTTGACTAATTCTAAAAACGGTTATCTTTTGACTAATTCTTAGAAAATGGTTATTTTTACTATTTTTAGGAAAAGATTAATTTTATTATTTTTCAGAAAATCCAAAAATAATTAAGACCTAACTGCTGTTCCTACTTTTTAGTAGATCCAAGTTTATCTCCTAAAAATAAGGAATTAATCTTGAAACCACCACGTAAGGAATTTTAGAAATTCTTTTTGCCAATTAACTTTAATAAACTAATGCAACCAATTAATTTAAATACATTAACTAAAAAATAAAAGATAGAATTTATTAGCTAACGCAAATTGACTTCAGTTTGAGAACACTTCGCTGTCTCCAAATTCCAACTTGCTAGAACATCAAACCTGGGAACAGTAGACTTCCTGTCTCCATTTTACATCCCACGTGATATACTCTTCTAACATCTCTTGAAACCTTTTGACATGTATATTCCCATGAACTAAGCCATAGGTACTATCAACGATCACAATTAATCGGATATCGACCTGCACAAAATCTCTAAACACATATTTGCTAAAGTGTAGTCATCATCAAAACTCAAGAGGTCCAACAAATTCCCCCTTTTTGATGATGACAAACTTTTCAAACAAAATTAAAAACAAAATAGAGTAAACCAATGTTGAAGAGTATGTTAGAGATCAAAACAACTCTTCTTAACTAAATGTCATGAAACAAGTTACTCTAGAAATAATCAAAACAACAACTTTATATTAATTCAGCATAAATTATCCTTAACTCAATAGAAAACCTAGTTTCAATATCAATGAGCAACAACTAACAGCTAGCAACACAAACATCCAAAACCAAACATCAGAAACCAAACCAGCACTTTAATCCATAATCCCAACATAATAGATTTAACTAGATCTCAAACATGCTCAAGCATTATTTAAGTTTGTGCCAAATATTCCCCCTTTTGACATCAATCAAAAAGAAGATAAGCAATCAAACCACAGCACTATATATAGTCAAAGATAGAATAGGAAGCAAATATTAAAGGAACACAATGAATGCAAGCATGATAAGCAACGACTAATCAAACCTAACAGATAGTAGCATATGTAAAAAGGTTTAACAAAGTTAACAATGTTTAAGAGGTGTACCCCAGCTGGTACCAAAAGGCAAAGAAATTGTTTGGTGACAGAGATAGTAGCAATGAAACATAAAAGATATTAAAGGAGAACTAGGAAGCAGGAGCATCTTCATCAATATATTCTGTTTCCACCTCCATTGTGTCCAATTTAGCACCAAGACGAGCCTTCATTTGAGTCATCTGGTCAGCTAATGAGGCTAGGGAAACACGAATCTCATCTTGAAATTTGAAGAAGCGATCCTGCAAATCATCAAGCTTGAGGAGAATGGAGTATAAGGGGGCAGTAGGAACAGTTGCCTGATCAAAGCTTTGTCTGTGAAATGATGGTGGTGGTGATCTTGGTGTTGGTGATGGTGGTGGTGATGGGAAATGATGGGATGGTGGAGTGGTTGGCTTTGGTGAGGGAAAATGACTGGGTTCAGCCCTAGAGTCATCATCAAGAGTAACTTCAGGTCCCATCCCCTTGTCTTCTTCCTCCTTATCAGTAGGAACAACCTCCTGTTCCTTAACTCCAGCTCCTTCCTTCTCCCGTTCCTCCTTTTCAACTTCTTCCTCTTCCTCCTGTCCCTCCTTTTCCTTCCCTTCTTCCTCCTGTTTTTCCTTCTCCTTCTCCTCTTCCTCCTGTTCCTCATCATCAGAATCAATCTCAACCTGTTCCACAGCATTTTCAAGGATCCCTTCCTCATTTAATTGAAGGCGCAAATTGCTCAAACATTTTGCACATATCATGTTACTGGGACCCATTGGAAAATTATAATCACCAAGTGGAACATCAAATTTGGATAAAATCAAGGACAACAAACCACCATAGCCTACCATACATCTTTTGGCTATACAATCATTTAAATGCGAAATCATCAAGGAAGGAAAATTAATCTTTATATTGTTCACCATACAGTAAATCAAAGTGGCATCTCGAAGACTTACCTCACTACGTTTTGAATTTTGTGGTAAAATAAACCTTCGAGCTATGTTGTACAGTAACTTGTGTAAGGGGGACAAAACATTGTGACTCACTTTACCTTTCTTTTGCCTAACACCTAAACATCTCCAAACATCCTTCTCATCAATTCCAGAAAACGCAATTTTAGACCCAACATAGTAAACATCAAAACCAGTGGCTGGCACTCCTAGCCACTCTCCTAACGTCAAACTATCAAATTCAATTTCAATTTCTTTAATTGAACTAGAACAAACTCCATCATGAATAGAAAAATTAGAGATGAACTCACGCATAATTTCTGGGTAAATGGGATTGCAGCAGTAATCGCCCATGAGTGATTCCCAATGTTGAGTTTGTAGAATTTTGTGAAATTGAGGAAAGTTTGTAGTCTCCTACCATTCTTTGTCAAGGCCAAAGCCAACTGACATTTCTTTAGATAGTTCCTCAGCGTTCAAGTAGTGGGTTACCTTGATTTTCTTGACAGAACGTGTTAGAGGTGTCTTGGATCCTCTTGTTCTCTTACGGCCTGCATGAGTTTCCGGGGAGATGGGGGTTCCCTCCTGTTCTTTTGATGAAGACTCAGGCTTAGGAGTGTGAGAAGGTGGGTAGATGACTGAAGAGGTACAGGTTGCTTCATTTTAGGATTCTGATTCTTGGTCTTCATGGATGTTTTGAGAGAGAAAAGAAAGAGTAATGGAGAGAATGACGGTTTAGGGTTGAGTGTAAGGGAAAGGGTAATGATTATGAAGTGAAAGATGTAACGTGAGGGAGTGGGTTTATTTATGTGAGAGGTGACGGTTACTTCTATAGGTTTTAAGTGTTCCATTTTCCTTATTTATGCATTTTGACACAGAGACACGAAATGGAGACAGATGAATTCGATGATTCAACTCCTACTTCCTAAAAAAAATTGCTGGAAAAAAAAAATTTTTATATTATATTTTTTTATTTTTATTTTTATTATATATTTATAATAAGAAAATGATAATATTATGCTACTACCGTTTGATCAAAATAATCATGCAATCATAAGAACATCCATGGTATATACCTTTAAAAAATGCGTACCTGATCCTTTCGATAATTGATCTTTCAATCAAGTTTATTGTGGTTGATTGATCATTTTCAATTTTTATTTTGTCTCTAAGAATCATATATGACACTTCCTTTAATGCAGCTTGATCATGCCAAGTTCCTATCTCATTTTCTCATGCTGTTCCCTTGGAAGCGGTTTGGTCATGATATCTGCTATTTGCTCGTTAGTGTTTACATGCTTAACAGTAATATTTTTATTTTCAACATTATCCTTAAGAAAATGATGCCTAATATGGATGTGCTTTACTCGTGAGTGATGCACTGGATCTTTGGATATGCATATGGCACTGGTATTATCGCAATAAATAGGAACACATGCATACTTAATACCAAAGTCTCTTAGCTGCTGCTTTATCCATATCATTTGGGAATAGCAAGCTGCTGCTGCTACGTACTCAGCTTCAGCAGTTGATAATGCAACAGTGTTTTGTTTCTTGGAACTCCACGAAACTAAACATGAGCCAAGAAATTGTACCATACCTGACGTGCTTTTTCTATTAACAAGATCTCCTGCATAATCTGCATCACTAAAGCCTTTCAAATCAAAGACATCACTTTTAGGATAAAATAATGATAAATCATCTGTTCCCTTTAGATATCTCAAAATACGTTTTACTGCAGTTAGATGTGATTCTTTAGGGTTAGATTGAAATCTCGCACATAGACCAACACTAAATGAAATATCGGGTCTACTAGTAGTTAGATATAATAAAGATCCAATCATGCCTCTATACATAGTTTGGTCAATATTTGTTCCATTTGTATCTTCATCTAATCTTACATTAGTAGCCATGGGTGTATGGTTGGTTTTAGCGTTATTCAAGCCATATTTCTTAAGAAGTTCTTTTATATATTTTTGTTGATGAATAAAGATACCATTAGCAGTTTGTTTAATTTGCAAACCAAGAAAGAAATTTAATTCTCCCATCATGCTCATTTCAAATTCAGTGCTCATAAGGTTAGCAAATTCTTTACATAGCAATTCATTTGTGGCACCAAAAATAATATCATCAACATATATTTGAACAACTAATATATTGGAACCTTTATTCTTAAAGAATAAGGTTTTATCAATTTTACCTCTAATAAAGTCATTTTGGATCAAAAACTTTGATAGTCTTTCATACCATTGCCTTGGAGCTTGTTTCAACCCATAAAGAGCTTTATCAAGCTTATAGACATGATCAAGACACGAGGTATTCTCAAAGCCAGGCGGTTGTTCAACAAAAACTTCTTCATCAAGAAAACCATTCAAGAAAGCACATTTCACATCCATTTGATATAATTTAAAGTTCATAAATGCAGCAAAAGAAATTAAAATTCTAATAGCTTCTAACCTTGCTACTGGAGCAAATGTCTCAGTATAATCAATACCTTCTTGTTGATTGTACCCTTTGACCACGAGCCTTGCTTTGTTTCTTACAATTATTCCATGCTCATCTAGTTTGTTTCGAAATACCCACTTCAAACCAATTACCTTCTTGTGTTTTGGTTTAGGTTCTAAATGCCATACTTTGCTCCTTTCAAATTCGTTCAATTCATCTTGCATGGCTACAACCCATTCGGAATCCTTTAGAGCTTCTTCGTGATTTTTGGGTTCAAGTGATGATAGGAACGCAAAATGTGCACAAAAATTTCTCATTTGAGATCGAGTTTGTGTTCCTTTATTCAAATCACTTACAATCAAATCAAGAGGATGGTATTTTTGATATCTCCAAGGTTTTGGCACAAAATCTCTTGTGGGAACAGTAGCATGTGCTGGTTCATCAGCTCGATTAACATTCTGTTCAGCTACTGGATTGTTCTGCTCATCTGTGGGAACAGCTGGATTGGGAACAGTCTGCTGTTCCTAATGTTCTGGCAGTTCCTGAACTTGATCAGTACTTTCTGCTTCTGCTGGAACCGGCTGTTCACCAGCTGTTCCTTGATCTTGCACTTTCAATTCTTCATCATCGTCCTCTAGATTTGCAAGACCAATCTTAAAATTATTTGTATCCTGTTCACTTGACAAAAAGTTAGTTTCATCGAAAATTATGTGAACGGATTCTTCCACACTCATTGTTCTTTTGTTATAGACTCTATATGCCTTACTTTGAGATGAATAGCCAAGAAATACTGCTTCATCACTTCTTTCATCAAATTTACCTATATTCCGTTTTCCATTAATATGTACAAAACATTTGCATCCAAACACAGAAAATAGGCAATATTTGGTTTAACACCTTTAAACAGTTCATAGGGTGTCTTAGAAGTGATTGGTCTTATCAATACTCTATCTAAAATATAACATGCAGTATTAACAGCCTCGGCCCAAAAATTTCTAGGTAAACCACTAGCAATCAACATAGTCCTAGCCATTTCTTCTAAAGTTCTATTTTTCTTTTCTACTACACCATTTTGTTGTGGTGTTCTAGGGGCGGAAAAATTGTGACTTATTCCATGTTCATTGCAATAACTCATAAAGCTTGAATTTTCAAATTCTTTACCATGATCTGACCTTATGTGAACAATTTGATTATTGGTAGATTTTTGTATTTTGTTAGCGAAAGAGACAAACTCATTAAAGGCTTCATCTTTACTAACTAAAAATAAAGTCCATGTAAATCTACTATAATCATCAACAATAACAAACACATATCTCTTGCCACTACGGCTTTGTATTCTCATAGGTCCACACAAATCCATGTGTAATAATTCAAGCGTTTTTGAGGTGGTCACAACATTCTTTGGTTTAAAAGATGACCTTACTTGTTTTCCTTTGGCACAAGGATCATATATTTCATCCTTAAGGAATTTTATAGCTGGTAGTCCTCTAACTAGGTCTTTAGATCTTAATGTATTAATCAATGAATAACTAGCATGACCTAGACGCTTATGCCAAAGAAGTGGGTCGTCTTCTATAACACTTAGACACGTTAGACTGTTTCTGGGAACAGTGTCCAGGTCCACTACATAAGTGTTCCCTTTTCTGTTTCCCTCAAGAATGATGTCTCCAGTGTCATTCCTAGAAATAATGCACTTTTCAGAAGTAAAGTTTACAGAGTTACCCTTATCACAAAATTGAGAAATGCTGAGTAAGTTGTGTTTCAAATTCTCGACTAAAAATACATTATCAATGGCGTGGGAACATGACCTTCCAACCTTTCCTTTGGCGATTATCTCACCCTTCATATTGTCACCGAAGGTTACTGTTCCCCCATCATAGGCTTCAAGTGAGAGAAATTTATATTTGTCACCCGTCATATGCTTGGAACACCCACTATCGAGATACCATGAGCTGTTCCCCCTCACTTGGACCTGTAAGATAATTAATTGTTAATTATAGGAACCCAGACTTTCTTGGGTTCCTTGTCGATCTTACATGAATCATATTTATCAATTTGAATGTTATCGACATAGTTTCTGTTAGAGACAGTATACTGTTCCCTTTTGGTGCACTGTTCCTTCAGATGGCCAGCTTTTCCACAAAAGGTACAGTACCTGTCTCTAGGAAGATCAACGTATGCTTTCTTACTTTTATTATTCTTAAAATATTTTAGGCCTTGTGATTTCTTATTTTTAGCATCTAGAATCCATTTGGGAGTTATTTTGATTTTCCCTTTTTCTCTTGAATTTAATTCAAGATTGTCATTGTTGTTACGGTTGGATTCCGAATTCATTTTTAAATATTGAAAGTCATTGCATAAATCTTTGGTAGATGCATCTATCAATTCCTCATTTAAGCCTAATAATTTGTATTGCGATAGCTCAATGTTAAGAATAACATTTTCCTTCTTAAGTCTCTCCATATTTTCCTTTAGGATTATATTTTGGTCCAACAAACCGAAAAATCTGTTTTGGACATCATGTCTAAAGGTGTTTATGTATGAGACATGGTCTTTGCTTACCTTAAGTTCCTTTTCTAACTTGAGACACTTATCATTGCAATTTTCAAGTTTAACTTGTGTCTCTTTTAACAACTCTTTTAATTCATTTTTACTTAGATTGAATGAATGGTCAGAAAATGAATTAGAAATATTTACCTGCTTCTCCTTGCCTTTATGCGTAGCCATGAGACATAGGTTAGCTGTCTCCTCTTCTTCGGGAACAATAGTTTCATTCTCACTTTCAGTTTCTCCCCATGCAGCAATCATGGCCTTACGAAAGTCAGTCTTGTTAAAATTTTCTTTGATCAACGGTCTTCTTGAATCTCTTGTCTTTCCCTTGCCCTTTTCATTCTTCCATGTTGGGCAATCCTTGATGAAGTGTTCGGTACTTCCACATTTGTGGCATTCAAGATTTTTTGTTCTTCTTTCTTTGTTGTTTCTTTGATTTGCATACCTGCTGTTCCTGAAGAACTTCTTGAATTTTCGTACCAACAAAGCAGCCTCTTCTTCATCACATTCTGATTCGTCCTGTTCCCCCGCTGCCAGAGCCAGTCCCTTGTTCCTAGAACTGTCTGCTGTTCCCAAATGCAATTCATGTGTCATTAGGGAACCAGCCAGCTCCTCTAGATTAAACTTTGTAAAATCTTTGGACTCTTGTATAGCAGTAACCTTGGCCCTCCAGCGCTCATCTTGAGGAAGGCTCCTTAGAATCTTCCTTACTTGTTCATCAGTGGGAATTATTCTTCCAAGAGAAACAAGCTCATTTGTTATGTTGGTGAACCTAGTGAACATCTCTTGGATACTTTCTCTTGGCTCCATAACAAATCTCTCGTATTTAGACATTAACAAATCAATTTTGGACCGTTTTACTTCACTTGTTCCCTCATGGGTAACAGCAAGCAGGTCCCAAATTTGCTTAGCGGATTTGCACCCCATAATTCTATTATGCTCGTTTGATCCAAGACCACAATGAAGTAATTTTATAGCAAGAGCATTTAATTCCATTTTCTGAAAATCTTCTTTTTCATATTCCGTTATAGGTTTGGGAACAATTTCATTGTTGGAGTTAGTAGTGGTTACCTCAAAATCTCCGAGATCTATGACTCTCCAAACTTGATAATTTTCCGCTTTGATGAAGATCTCCATCCTATTCTTCCAGTATGTATAGAATTTTCCATCGAACATTGGCGGTCTTTGAGTTGAATACCCTTCTTCCATTCGCTCGTTCATAATTGACATTTTTCGGGAACACCAGAATCTGCCCTCAGGGTTTCCTGATCTTCTTGGAACAGGGCTCTGATACCAATTGTTGATTCAATTAGGAACGGGAACAGCAACAAGAGGGGGGGTGAATTGTTGTTGTTGCAAGTTTAAGCGATTGTGCCCTGTTTTTGCGGAATTATTCAAAATAAATAAAGCTTAAACTAAGAGCAAAATAATAAGAGAGACACACGATTTTACGTGGAAACCTTTTGGGCCTAAACAAAAGGAAAAACCACGACCACTTGTGATTTCTAACAACTTCACTATGTTTAAGGCAATTAGTTACAATTACAATAAACACCTTACTTCACTCGAAGCGAAACAACTAGGCCAACTCTTCACTCTCTAATTGCTTTACTCAAAGCAACAAACTTAGCTTTACAATAAGCTAATCCTTTCTAGCTTCACTAAAAGCTATCTAACTTCCCCCTTAGACTCACCCGAGTCTAATTACATAAACTCTCAAAATCCCTTACAAAAAGGATAGAAATTCTCTAAAATAAATCAAAGAGTTGCACAAGTAAATATTATGAATTAATTGGCAATTTAAAAGCACAAAATATTACTTGTAGAATTTCAAAATCAAACGCACAAAAATTATTTTTCTCTTAAAGCATGCGTTTTTTCTCCATTTTAAAAAAATCGAGCTAGTTAGCTTATTTATAATAAAATAAATTTCTAAAAATAGAAAAATATTCCAACCCATTATCCTTAGTCATGGATCAATGAATGATGCTGAATGAATCACAAAACGGTTAATACTTTAGCCTTTGAATAAATCAAACAAACGGTTAAGGCAATCAGTAACCGCTATTTCCTGATAACCGCTGTTCCCTGATAACCGCTGTTCCCTAAAGTAGCAGTTTTCTTCAGTAGTAATTCCTGTTCCCCAAATTAATGGCTGGAACTTCATGCTATATTTAGAAAACGGTTTAGTAAAACGGTTATCTTTTGACTAATTCTAAAAACGGTTATCTTTTGACTAATTCTTAGAAAATGGTTATTTTTACTATTTTTAGGAAAAGATTAATTTTATTATTTTTCAGAAAATCCAAAAATAATTAAGACCTAACTGCTGTTCCTACTTTTTAGTAGATCCAAGTTTATCTCCTAAAAATAAGGAATTAATCTTGAAACCACCACGTAAGGAATTTTAGAAATTCTTTTTGCCAATTAACTTTAATAAACTAATGCAACCAATTAATTTAAATACATTAACTAAGAAATAAAAGATAGAATTTATTAGCTAACGCAAATTGACTTCAGTTTGAGAACACTTCGCTGTCTCCAAATTCCAACTTGCTAGAACATCAAACCTGGGAACAGTAGACTTCCTGTCTCCATTTTACATCCCACGTGATATACTCTTCTAACATCTTTGAAACCTTTTGACATGTATATTCCCATGAACTAAGCCATAGGTACTATCAACGATCACAATTAATCGGATATCGACCTGCACAAAATCTCTAAACACATATTTGCTAAAGTGTAGTCATCATCAAAACTCAAGAGGTCCAACATAGTGTTGTGTACAAAGTTTCGTGCAAAACAAACCAAGTTTGAGCTACTTTATGCGGAAAAGTGGCAAAAACGCTTAAAAACCCTTAAAATCCAAACTCAACACGTAATTTCTAGCATATGACTATGATTTTCAGTTCTAACCACTTCAACACAATAATATATACGAAATAGTATTGTGTGCCATGTTTCGTGCAAAACAAACCAAGTTTGAGCTACTTTTATGCGCAAAAGTTGAAAAAACGTTTTTTTTATTCTAACCACTTCAACACGTAATTTCTAGGATATGACTATTTTTTTTTATTCTAACCACATCAACACAATAATATATACCAAATAGTGTTGTATGCCAAGTTTCGTGCAAAACAAACCAAGTTTGAGTGATTTTAAGCGCTAAAGTGCCAAAAACGCTTAAAAATGCATAAAATTGAAACTTAACACGTAATTTCTAGCATATTACTATGATTTTCAATTCTAACCACTTCAACACAATAATATATACCAAATAGTGTTGTGTGCCAAGTTTCTTGCAAAACAAACCAAGTTCGAGCTACTTTACGCGCAAAAGTGGAAAAAACGCTTAAAAATCCTTAGAATCGCAACTTAACACGTAATTTCTAGCATATGACTATGATTTTCAATTCTAACCATTTCAACACAATAATATATACCAAATAGTGTTGTGTGCCATGTTTTGTGCAAAAAAAAAAACCAAGTTGGTAAAAACGCTTAAAAACCCTTAAAATCGCAACTTAAAATGTAATTTCTAGCATATGACTATGATTTTAAATTCTAACCACTTCAACACAATAATATATACCAGATAGTGTTGTGTACCAGGTTTCGTTTAAAACAAACAAAGCATGAGCTAATTTATTTGCAAAAGTGGCAAAAACGCTTGAAAACCCTTAAATTCGCAACTAAACACAGAATTTCTAGCATAGGACTATGATTTTAAATTCTAACCACTTCAACACAATATTATATATACCAAATAGTGTTGTGTGCCAAGTTTCATACAAATCAAACAAAGTTTGAGCTATTTTATACGCAAAAGTGCCAAAAACGCATAAAAACGCATAAAATCAAAACATAACACGTAATTTCTAGCATATGACTATGATTTTCAGTTCTAACCACTTCAACACAATAATATATTGCAAATAGTGTTGTGTACAAAGTTTCGTGGAAAACAAACCAAGTTTGAGCTACTTTATGCGGAAAAGTGGGAAAAACGCTTAAAAACCCATAAAATCGAAACTCAACTCGTAATTTCTAGCATATGACTATGATTTTCAGTTCTAACCACTTCAACACCATAATATATACGAAATAGTGTTGTGTGCCATGTTTCGTGCAAAACGAACCAAGTTTGAGCTACTTTTATGCGCAAAAGTTGAAAAAACGTTTTTTTTTATTCTAACCTCTTCAACACGTAATTTCTAGCATATGACTATTTTTTTTTATTCTAACCACTTCAACACAATAATATATACCAAATAGTGTTGTGTGCCAAGTTTAGTGCAAAACAAACCATGTTTGAGCTACTTTATGCGCAAAAGTGACAAAAACGCTTAAAAACCCTTAAAATCGCAACTCAACACGTAATTTGTAGCATATGACTAAGGCATTCAATTCTAACCACTTCAACACAATATAATATACCAAATAGTATTGTGTGCCATGTTTCGTGCAAAACAAACCAAGTTTGAGCTACTTTATGCGCAAAAGTGGCAAAAACGACTAAAAACCCTTATAATCGCAGCTTAACACGTAATTTCTAGCATATGATTATGATTTTCAATTCTAACCATTTCAACACAATAATATATACCAAATAGTGTTGTATGCCAAGTTTCGTGCAAAACAAACCAAGTTTGAGCTACTCTATGCGCAAATGTGGCAAAAACGATTAAAAACCCTTATAATCGCAACTTAACACGTAATTTCTAGCATATGACTAATATATACCAAATAGTGTTGTGTGCCAAGTTTCGTGTAAAACAAACCAAGTTGTAGCTACTTTACGCGCAAAAGTGGCAAAAACGCTTAAAAACCCTTAACATCGCAACTTAACACGTAATATCTAGCATATGACAATGATTTTCAATTCAAACCACCTCAACACAATAATATATACCACATAATGTTGTGTGCCAAGTTTCGTGCAAATCAAACCAAGTTTGAGTTACTTTATGCGCAATAGTGGCAAAAACGCTTAAAAACCCTTAAAATCACAACTCAACACGTAATTTCTAGCATATGACAATGATTTTCAATTCAAACCACCTTAAAACAATAATATATACCACATAATGTTGTGTGCCAAGTTTAGTGCAAATCAAACCAAGTTTGAGCTACTTTATGCACAAAAGCGCCAAAAACACTTAAAAAAACATAAAATTGCAACTTAACACGTAATTTCTAGTATATGACTATGATTTTAAATTCTAACCACTTCAACACAATACTATATACCAAATAGTGTTGTGTGCCATGTTTCGTACAAAACAAACCAAGTTTAAGCTACTTTACGCGCAAAAGTGGCAAAAACGCTTAAAAACCCTTAAAATCGCAACTTAAAATGTAATTTCTAGCATATGAGTATGATTTTCAATTCTAACCCCTTCAACACAATAATATATACCAGATAGTGTTGTGTTCCAGGTTTCGTGTAAAACAAACAAAGCATGAGCTACTTTATTCGCAAAAGTGGCAAAAACGCTTAAAAACCTATTAAATCGAAACTCAACACGTAATTTCTAGCATATGACTATGATTTTCAGTTCTAACCACTTCAACACAATAATATATATGAAATAGTGTTGTGTGCCATGTTTCGTGCAAAACGAACCAAGTTTGAGCTACTTTTATGCGCAAAAGTTGAAAAAACGTTTTTTTTTATTCTAACCACTTCAACACGTAATTTCTAGCATATGACTTTTTTTTTTATTCTAACCACTTCAACACAATAATATATACCAAATAGTGTTGTGTGCCAAGTTTAGTGCAAAACAAACCATGTTTGAGCTACTTTATGTGCAAAAGTGACAAAAACGCTTAAAAACCCTTAAAATCGCAACTCAACACGTAATTTCTAGCATATGACTAAGGCATTCAATTCTAACCACTTCAACACAATAATATATACCAAATAGTATTGTGTGCCATGTTTCGTGCAAAACAAACCAAGTTTGAGCTACTTTATGCGCAAAAGTGGCAAAAACGACTAAAAACCCTTATAATCGCAGCTTAACACGTAATTTCTAGCATATGATTATGATTTTCAATTCTAACCATTTCAACACAATAATATATACCAAATAGTGTTGTATGCCAAGTTTCGTGCAAAACAAACCAAGTTTGAGCTACTCTATGCGCAAAAGTGGCAAAAACGATTAAAAACCCTTATAATCGCAACTTAACACGTAATTTCTAGCATATGACTAATATATAACAAATAGTGTTGTGTGCCAAGTTTCGTGCAAAACAAACCAAGTTGTAGCTACTTTACGCGCAAAAGTGGCAAAAACGCTTAAAAACCCTTAAAATCGCAACTTAACACGTAATATCTAGCATAAGACAATGATTTTCAATTCAAACCACCTCAACACAATAATATATACCACATAATGTTGTGTGCCCAGTTTCGTGCAAATCAAACCAAGTTTGGGCTACTTTATGCGCAAAAGCGCCAAAAACACTTAAAAAGACATAAAATCGCAACTTAACACGTAATTTCTAGTATATGACTATGATTGTAAAGTCTAACCACTTCAACACAATAATATATACCAAATAGTTTTGTATGCCATGTTTCGTACAAAACAAACCAAGTTTGAGCTACTTTACGCGCAAAAGTGGCAAAAACGCTTAAAAACCCTTAAAATCGCAACATAAAATGTAATTTCTAGCATATGAGTATGATTTTCAATTCTAACCACTTCAACACAATAATATATTCCAAATAGTGTTGTGTACAAAGTTTTGTGCAAAACAAACCAAGTTTGAGCTACTTTATGCGAAAAAGTGGCAAAAACGCTTAAAAACCCTTAAAATCGAAACTCAACACGTAATTTCTAGCATATGACTATGATTTTTAGTTCTAACCACTTCAACACAATAATATATACGAAATAGTGTTGTGTGGCAAGTTTCGTGCAAAACATACCAAGTTTGAGATACTTTTATGCGCAAAAGTTGCAAAAACGTTTGATACCCCTTAATATCGCAACTTAATATGTAATTTCTAGCATATGACTTTTTTTTTAATTCTAACCACTTCAACACAATAATATATACCAAAGAGTGTTGTGTGCCAAGTTTAGTGCAAATCAAACCATGTTTGAGCAACTTTATGCGCAAAAGTGGCAAAAAGGCTTAAAAACCCTTAAAATCGCAACTCAACACGTAATTTCTAGCATATGATTAAGACTTTCAATTCTAACCACTTCAACACAATAATATATACCAAATAGTGTTGTGTGCCAAGTTTCGTGCAAAACAAACCAAGTTTGAGCTACTCTATGCGTAAAAATGGCAAAAACGATTAAAAGCCCTTATAATCACAACTTAACACGTAATTTCTAGCATATGACTATGATTTTCAATTCTAACCACTTTAACACAATAATATATACCAAATAATGTTGTGTGCCAAGTTTCGTGCAAAACAAACAAAATTTGAGCTACTTTACGCGCAAAAGTGGCAAAAACGCTTAAAAACCCTTAAAATCGCAACTTAACACGTAATATCTAGCATATGACAATGATTTTCAATTCAAACCACCTCAAAACAATAATATATACCACATAATGTTGTGGGACAAGTTTAGTGCAAATCAAACGAAGTTTGAGCTACTTTATGCGCAAAAGCGCCAAAAACACTTAAAAAGACATAAAATCGCAACTTAACACGTAATTTCTAGTATATGACTATGATTTTCAATTCTAACCCCTTCAACACAATAATATATACCAGATGGTGTTGTGTGCCAGGTTTCGTGTAAAACAAACAAAGCTTGAGCTACTTTATTCGCAAAAGTGGCAAAAACGCTTAAAAACCCTTTAAATCGCAACTTAACACGTAATTTCTAGTATATGACTATGATTTTAAATTCTAACCACTTCAACACAATAATATATACCAAATAGTGTTGTGTGCCAAGTTTCATGCAAATCAAACCAAGTTTGAGCTATTTTATACGCAAAAGTGCAAAAAACGCTTAAAAACGCATATAAACGCATAAAATCAAAACTTAACATGTAATTTCTAGCATATGACTATGATTTTACATTATAACAATTTTAACACAATAATATATACCAAATAGTGTTGTGTGCCAAGTTTCGTGCAAAACAAACCAAGTTTGAGCTACTTTATGCGCAAAAATGGCAAAATTGCTTAAAAACCCTTAAAATCCCAACTCAACACGTAATATCTAGCATATGACTATGATTTTAGGTTCTAACCACTTCAACACAATAATATATACGAAATAGTGTTATGTGCCAAGTTTCGTGCAAAACAAACCAAGTTTGAGTTACTTTATGCGCAATAGTGGCAAAAACGCTTAAAAACCCTTAAAATCACAACTCAACACATAATTTGTAGCATATGACTAAGATTTAATTCTACCCACTTCAACACAATAATAAATACCAAATAGTATTGAGTTCCATGTTTCGTGCAAAACAAACCAAGTTTGAGCTACTTTATGCGCAAAACTGGCAAAAACGATTAAAAACCCTTATAATCGCAAATTAACACGTAAATTCTAACATATGACTATGATTTTCAATTCTAACCTCTTCAACACAATAATATATATATATATAATAGTGTTGTGTGCCAAGTTCCGTGCAAAACAAACAAAGTTTGCGCTACTCTATGCGCACAAGTGGCAAAAACGATAAAAAACCCTATTAATCGCAACTTAACACGTAATTTCTAGCATATGACTATGATTTTCAATTGTAACCAGTTGAACACAATAATATATACCAAATAGTGTAGTGTGCCAAGTTTAGTGCAAAACAAACCAAGTTTAAGCTACTTTATGCGCAAAAGTGGCAAAAACGCTTAAAAACCCTTAATATCACAACTTAACAGGTAGTTTCTAGCATATGAATATGATTTTCAATTCTAACCACTTCAACACAATAATATATACCAAATAGTATTGTGTGCAAAGTGTCGTGCAAATCAAACCATGTTTGAGCTATTTTATGCGCAAAAGTGGCTAAAACGCTTAAAAACCCTTAAAATCGCAACTTAACAAGTAATTTCTAGCATATGACTATGATTTTCAATTCTAACCACTTCAACACAATAATATATACCAAATAGTATTGTGTGCCATGTTTCGTGCAAAACAAACCAAGTTTGAGCTACTTTATGCGCAAAAGTAGCAAAAACGATTAAAAACCCTTATAATCGCAGCTTAACACGTAATTTCTAGCATATGATTATGATTTTCAATTCCAACCATTTCAACACAATAATATATACCAAATAGTGTTGTGTGCCAAGTTTCGTGCAAAACAAACCAAGTTTGAGCTACTCTATGCGTAAAAATGGCAAAAACGATTAAAAGCCCTTATAATCGCAACTTAACACGTAATTTCTAGCATATGACTATGATTTTCAATTCTAACCACTTTAACACAATAATATATACCAAATAATGTTGTGTGCCAAGTTTCGTGCAAAACAAACAAAATTTGAGCTACATTACGCGCAAAAGTGGCAAAAACGCTTAAAAACCCTTAAAATCGCAACTTAACACGTAATATCTAGCATATGACAATGATTTTCAATTCAAACCACCTCAAAACAATAATATATACCACATAATGTTGTGTGCCAAGTTTAGTGCAAATCAAACGAAGTTTGAGCTACTTTATGCGCAAAAGCGCCAAAAACACTTAAAAAGACATAAAATTGCAACTTAACACGTAATTTCTAGTATATGACTACGATTTTAAATTCTAACCACTTCAACACAATACTATATACCAAATAGTGTTGTGTGCCATGTTTCTTAAAAAACAAACCAAGTTTGAGCTACTTTACGCGCAAAAGTGGCAGAAACGCTTAAAAACCCTTAAAATCGCAACTTAAAATGTAATTTCTAGCATATGAGTATGATTTTTAATTCTAACCCCTTCAACACAATAATATATACCAGATGGTGTTGTGTTCCAGGTTTCGTGTAAAACAAACAAAGCTTGAGCTACTTTATTCGCAAAAGTGGCAAAAACGCTTAAAAACCCTTTAAATCGCAACTTAACAAGTAATTTCTAGTATATGACTATGATTTTAAATTCTAACCACTTCAACACAATAATATATACCAAATAGTGTTGTGTGCCAAGTTTCATGCAAATCAAACCAAGTTTGAGTTATTTTATACGCAAAAGTGCAAAAAACGCTTAAAAACGCATATAAACGCATAAAATCAATACTTAACACGTAATTTCTAGCATATGACTATGATTTTACATTATAACAATTTGAACACAATAATATATACCAAATAGTGTTGTGTGCCAAGTTTCGTGCAAAACAAACCAAGTTTGAGCTACTTTATGCGCAAAAATGGCAAAAACGCTTAAAAACCATTAAAATCGCAACTCAACACGTAATATCTAGCATATGACTATGATTTTAGGTTCTAACCACTTCAACACAATAATATATACAAAATAGTGTTATGTGCCAAGTTTCGTGCAAAACAAACCAAGTTTGAGTTACTTTATGCGCAATAGTGGCAAAAACGCTTAAAAACCCTTAAAATCACAACTCAACACGTAATTTCTAGCATATGACTAAGATTTAATTTTACCCACTTCAACACAATAATATATACCAAATATTATTGAGTGCCATGTTTCGTGCAAAACAAACCAAGTTTGAGCTACTTTATGCGCAAAACTGGCAAAAACGATTAAAAACCCTTATAATCGCAGATTAACACGTAAATTCTAACATATGACTATGATTTTCAATTCTAACCTCTTCAACACAATAATATATATATATATAAAATAGTGTTGTGTGCCAAGTTCCGTGCAAAACAAACAAAGTTTGAGCTACTCTATGCGCAAAAGTGGCAAAAACGATAAAAAACCCTATCAATCGCAACTTAACACGTAATTTCTAGCATATGACTATGATTTTCAATTGTAACCAGTTGAACACAATAATATATACCAAATAGTGTAGTGTGCCAAGTTTAGTGCAAAAGAAACCAAGTTTAAGCTACTTTATGCGCAAAAGTGGCAAAAACGCTTAAAAACCCTTAATATCACAACTTAACAGGTAGTTTCTAGCATATGAATATGATTTTCAATTCTAACCACTTCAACACAATAATATATACCAAATAGTGTTGTGTGCAAAGTGTCGTGCAAATCAAACCATGTTTGAGCTATTTTATGCGCAAAAGTGGCTAAAACGCTAAAAAACCCTTAAAATCGCAACTTAACAAGTAATTTCTAGCATATGACTATGATTTTCAATTCTAACCACTTCAACACAATAATATATACCAAATAGTATTGTGTGCCATGTTTCGTGCAAAACAAACCAAGTTTGAGCTACTTTATGCGCAAAAGTAGCAAAAACGATTAAAAACCCTTATAATCGCAGCTTAACACGTAATTTCTAGCATATGATTGTGATTTTCAATTCCAACCATTTCAACACAATAATATATACCAAATAGTGTTGTGTGCCAAGTTTCGTGCAAAACAAACCAAGTTTGAGCTACTCTATGCGTAAAAATGGCAAAAACGATTAAAAGCCCTTATAATCGCAACTTAACACGTAATTTCTAGCATATGACTATGATTTTCAATTCTAACCACTTTAACACAATAATATATACCAAATAATGTTGTGTGCCAAGTTTCGTGCAAAACAAACAAAATTTGAGCTACTTTACGCGCAAAAGTGGCAAAAACGCTTAAAAACCCTTAAAATCGCAACTTAACACGTAATATCTAGCATATGACAATGATTTTCAATTCAAACCACCTCAAAACAATAATATATACCACATAATGTTGTGTGACAAGTTTTGTGCAAATCAAACGAAGTTTGAGCTACTTTATGCGCAAAAGCGCCAAAAACACTTAAAAAGACATAAAATTGCAACTTAACATGTAATTTCTAGTATATGACTATGATTTTAAATTCTAACCACTTCAACACAATACTATATACCAAATAGTGTTGTGTGCCATGTTTCGTACAAAACAAACCAAGTTTGAGCTACTTTACGCGCAAAACTGGAAAAAACGCTTAAAAACCCTTAAAATCGCAACTTAAAATGTAATTTCTAGCATATGAGTATGATTTTCAATTCTAACCCCTTCAATACAATAATATATACCAGATAGTGTTGTGTTCCAGGTTTCGTGTAAAACAAACAAAGCATGAGCTACTTTATTCGCAAAAGTGGCAAAAACGCTTAAAAACCCTTATAATCGCAGATTAACACGTAACTTCTAACATATGACTATGATTTTCAATTCTAACTAATTCAACACAATAATATATATATAAAATAGTGTTGTGTGCCAAGTTCCGTGCAAAACAAACAAAGTTTGAGCTACTCTATGCGCAAAAGTGGCAAAAACGATAAAAAACCCTATTAATCGCAACTTAACACGTAATTTCTAGCATATGACTATGATTTTCAATTCTAACCAGTTGAACAAAATAATATATACCAAATAGAGTAGTGTGCCAAGTTTAGTGCAAAACAAACCAAGTTTAAGCTACTTTATGCGCAAAAGTGGCTAAAACGCTTAAAAACCCTTAAAATCGCAACTTAACAAGCAATTTCTAGCATATGACTATGATTTTCAATTCTAACACTTCAACACAATAATATATACCAAATAGTGTAGTGTGCCAAGTTTAGTGCAAAACAAACCAATTTTAAGCTACTTTATGCGCAAAAGTGGCAAAAACGCTTAAAAACCCTTAATATCACAACTTAACAGGTAGTTTCTAGCATATGAATATGATTTTCAATTCTAACCACTTCAACACAATAATATATACCAAATAGTGTTGTGTGCAAAGTGTCGTGCAAATCAAACCATGTTTGAGCTATTTTATGCGCAAAAGTGGCTAAAACGCTTAAAAACCCTTAAAATCGCAACTTAACAAGTAATTTCTAGCATATGACTATGATTTTCAATTCTAACCACTTCAACACAATAATATATAGCAAATAGTGTTGTGTGCCAAGTTTCGTGCAAAACAAACCAAGTTTGAGCTACTCTATGCGTAAAAATGGCAAAAACGATTAAAAGCCCTTATAATCGCAACTTAACACGTAATTTCTAGCATATGACTATGATTTTCAATTCTAACCACTTTAACACAATAATATATACCAAATAATGTTGTGTGCCAAGTTTCGTGCAAAACAAACAAAATTTGAGCTACTTTACGCGCAAAAGTGGCAAAAACGCTTAAAAACCCTTAAAATCGCAACTTAACACGTAATATCTAGCATATGACAATGATTTTCAATTCAAACCACCTCAAAACAATAATATATACCACATAATGTTGTGTGACAAGTTTTGTGCAAATCAAACGAAGTTTGAGCTACTTTATGCGCAAAAGCGCCAAAAACACTTAAAAAGACATAAAATTGCAACTTAACATGTAATTTCTAGTATATGACTATGATTTTAAATTCTAACCACTTCAACACAATACTATATACCAAATAGTGTTGTGTGCCATGTTTCGTACAAAACAAACCAAGTTTGAGCTACTTTACGCGCAAAACTGGAAAAAACGCTTAAAAACCCTTAAAATCGCAACTTAAAATGTAATTTCTAGCATATGAGTATGATTTTCAATTCTAACCCCTTCAATACAATAATATATACCAGATAGTGTTGTGTTCCAGGTTTCGTGTAAAACAAACAAAGCATGAGCTACTTTATTCGCAAAAGTGGCAAAAACGCTTAAAAACCCTTATAATCGCAGATTAACACGTAACTTCTAACATATGACTATGATTTTCAATTCTAACTAATTCAACACAATAATATATATATAAAATAGTGTTGTGTGCCAAGTTCCGTGCAAAACAAACAAAGTTTGAGCTACTCTATGCGCAAAAGTGGCAAAAACGATAAAAAACCCTATTAATCGCAACTTAACACGTAATTTCTAGCATATGACTATGATTTTCAATTCTAACCAGTTGAACAAAATAATATATACCAAATAGAGTAGTGTGCCAAGTTTAGTGCAAAACAAACCAAGTTTAAGCTACTTTATGCGCAAAAGTGGCTAAAACGCTTAAAAACCCTTAAAATCGCAACTTAACAAGCAATTTCTAGCATATGACTATGATTTTCAATTCTAACACTTCAACACAATAATATATACCAAATAGTGTAGTGTGCCAAGTTTAGTGCAAAACAAACCAATTTTAAGCTACTTTATGCGCAAAAGTGGCAAAAACGCTTAAAAACCCTTAATATCACAACTTAACAGGTAGTTTCTAGCATATGAATATGATTTTCAATTCTAACCACTTCAACACAATAATATATACCAAATAGTGTTGTGTGCAAAGTGTCGTGCAAATCAAACCATGTTTGAGCTATTTTATGCGCAAAAGTGGCTAAAACGCTTAAAAACCCTTAAAATCGCAACTTAACAAGTAATTTCTAGCATATGACTATGATTTTCAATTCTAACCACTTCAACACAATAATATATACCAAATAGTATTGTGTGCCATGTTTCGTGCAAAACAAACCAAGTTTGAGCTACTTTATGCGCAAAAGTAGCAAAAACGATTAAAAACCCTTATAATCGCAGCTTAACACGTAATTTCTAGCATATGATTATGATTTTTAATTCCAACCATTTCAACACAATAATACATACCAAATAGTGTTGTGTGCCAAGTTTCGTGCAAAACAAACCAAGTTTGAGCTACTCTATGCGCAAAAGTGGCAAAAAGGATTAAAAACCCTTATAATCGCAACTTAACACGTAATTTCTAGCATATGACTATGATTTTCAATTCTAACCACTTTAACACAATAATATATACCAAATAGTGTTGTGTGCCAAGTTTCGTACAAAACAAACAAAATTTGAGCTACTTTACGCGCAAAAGTGGCAAAAACGCTTAAAAACCCTTTAAATCGCAACTTAACACGTAATATCTAGCATATGACAATGATTTTCAATTCAAACCACCTCAACACAATAATATATACCACATAATGTTGTGTGCCAAGTTTCGTACAAATCAAACCAAGTTTGAGCTACTTTATGCGCAAAAGCGCCAAAAACACCTAAAAAGACATAAAATCGCAACTTAACACGTAATTTCTAGTATATGACTATGATTTTAAATTCTTACCACTTCAACATAATACTATATACCAAATAGTGTTGTGTGCCATGTTTCTTACAAAACAAACCAAGTTTGAGCTACTTTACGCGCAAAAGTGGCAAAAACGCTTAAAAACCCTTAAAATCGCAACTTAAAATGTAATTTCTAGCATATGAGTATGATTTTCAATTCTAACCCCTTCAACACAATAATATATACCAGATAGTGTTGTGTTCCAGGTTTCGTGTAAAACAAACAAAGCTTGAGCTACTTTATTCGCAAAAGTGGCAAAAACGCTTAAAAACCCTTTAAATCGCAAACTTAACACGTAATTTCTAGCATATGACTATGATTTTAAATTCTAACAACTTCAACACAATAATATATACCAAATAGTGTTGTGTGCCAAGTTTCATGCAAATCAAACCAAGTTTGAGCTATTTTATACGCAAAAGTGCAAAAAACGCTTAAAAACGCATAAAAACGCATAAAATCAAAACTTAACACGTAATTTCTAGCATATGACTATGATTTTCAATTATAACCACTTAAACACAATAATATATACCAAATAGTGTTGTGTGCCAAGTTTCGTGCAAAACAAACCAAGTTTGAGCTACTTTATGCGCAAAAATGGCAAAAACGCTTAAAAACACTTAAAATCGCAACTCAACACGTAATATCTAGCATATGACTATGAGTTTAGGTTCTAACCACTTCAACACAATAATATATACAAAATAGTGTTATGTGCCAAGTTTCGTGCAAAACAAACCAAGTTTGAGTTACTTTATGCGCAATAGTGGCAAAAACGCTTAAAAACCCTTAAAATCACAACTCAACACGTAATTTCTAGCATATGACTAAGATTTAATTCTACCCACTTCAACACAATAATATATACCAAATAGTATTGAGTGCCATGTTTCGTGAAAAACAAACCAAGTTTGAGCTACTTTATGCGCAAAACTGGCAAAAACGATTAAAAACCCTTATAATCGCAGATTAACACGTAACTTCTAACATATGACTATGATTTTCAATTCTAACCACTTCAACACAATAATATATATATATAAAATAGTGTTGTGTGCCAAGTTCCGTGCAACACAAACAAAGTTTGACCTACTCTATGCGCAAAAGTGGCAAAAACGATAAAAAACCCTATTAATCGCAACTTAACACGTAATTTCTAGCGTATGACTATGATTTTCAATTGTAACCAGTTGAACACAATAATATATACCAAATAGTGTAGTGTGCCAGGTTTAGTGCAAAACAAACCAAGTTTAAGCTACTTTATGCGCAAAACTGGCAAAAACGCTTAAAAACCCTTAATATCACAACTTAACAAGTAGTTTCTAGCATATGAATATGATTTTCAATTCTAACCACTTCAACACAATAATATATACCAAATAGTGTTGTGTGCAAAGTGTCGTGCAAATCAAACCATGTTTGAGCTATTTTATGCGCAAAAGTGGCTAAAACGCTTAAAAACCCTTAAAATCGCAACTTAACAAGTAATTTCTAGCATATGACTATGATTTTCAATTCTAATCACTTCAACACAATAATATATACCAAATAGTATTGTGTGCCATGTTTCGTGCAAAACAAACCAAGTTTGAGCTACTTTATGCGCAAAAGTAGCAAAAACGATTAAAAACCCTCATAATCGCAGCTTAACACGTAATTTCTAGCATATGATTATGATTTTCAATTCCAACCATTTCAACACAATAATACATACCAAATAGTGTTGTGTGCCAAGTTTCGTGCAAAACAAACCAAGTTTGAGCTACTCTATGCACAAAAGTGGCAAAAAGGATTAAAAACCCTTATAATCGTAACTTAACACGTAATTTCTAGCATATGACTATGATTTTCAATTCTAACCACTTTAACACAATAATATATACCAAATAGTGTTGTGTGCCAAGTTTCGTGCAAAACAAACAAAATTTGAGCTACTTTACGCGCAAAAGTGGCAAAAACGCTTAAAAACCCTTAAAATCGCAACTTAACACGTAATATCTAGCATATGACAATGATTTTCAATTCAAACCACCTCAACACAATAATATATACCACATAATGTTGTGTGCCAAGTTTCGTACAAATCAAACCAAGTTTGAGCTACTTTATGCGCAAAAGCACCAAAAACACTTAAAAAGACATAAAATCGCAACTTAACACGTAATTTCTAGTATATGACTATGATTTTAAATTCTAACCACTTCAATATAATACTATATACCAAATAGTGTTGTGTGCCATGTTTCATACAAAACAAACCAAGTTTGAGCTACTTTACGCGCAAAAGTGGCAAAAACGCTTAAAAACCCTTAAAATCGCAACCTAAAATATAATTTCTAGCATATGAGTATGATTTTCAATTCTAACCCCTTCAACACAATAATATATACCAGATAGTGTTGTGTTCCAGGTTTCGTGTAAAACAAACAAAGCTTGAGCTTCTTTATTCGCAAAAGTGGCAAAAACGCTTAAAAACCTTTAAATCGCAAACTTAACACGTAATTTCTAGCATATGACTATGATTTTAAATTCTATCCACTTCAACACAATAATATATACCAAATAGTGTTGTGTGCCAAGTTTCATGCAAATCAAACCAAGTTTGAGCTATTTTATACGCAAAAGTGCAAAAAACGCTTAAAAACGCATAAAAACGCATAAAATCAAAACTTAACACGTAATTTCTAGCATATGACTATGATTTTCAATTATAACCACTTGAACACAATAATATATACCAAATAGTGTTGTGTGCCAAGTTTCGTGCAAAACCAACCAAGTTTGAGCTATTTTATGCGCAAAAGTGGCTAAAAGGCTTAAAAACCCTTAAAATCGCAACTTAACAAGTAATTTCTAGCATATGACTATGATTTTCAATTCTAACCACTTCAACACAATAATATATACCAAATAGTGTTGTGTGCCAGGTTTCGTGTAAAACAAACCAAGCTTGAGCTACTTTATGCGCAAAATTTGCAAAAACGCTTAAAAACCCTTAAAATCGAAACTCAACACGTAATTTCTAGCATATGACTAAGATTTTCAATTCTAACCACTTCAACACAATAATATATACCAAATAGTATTGTATGCCATTTTCGTGCAAAACAAACCAAGTTTGAGCTACTTTATGCGCAAAAGTGGCAAAAGGGAATAAAAACCCTTATAATCGCAGCTTAACAAGTAATTTCTAGCATATGACTATGATTTTCAATTCTAACCACTTCAACACAATAATATATACCAAATAGTGTTGTCTGCCAAGTTTCGTGCAAAACAAACCAAGTTTGAGCTAATTAACAACACTAAACTAAGAAACAACAAAAGAGGGTAGTTAAGGACAGCAGCCTACCCGTTGACCAACGTACCTTGCTGCGTGGTTTGAGCCTCAACCAAGGATACCTGGAGCCAAAAAAACCATGGAAACATGATCTCCATACATGGACCAAGCCATCAAAGCCCAAGAACCATGAATGTGGAGCACACAGCTCACTAGGATACGAGCGCAAGGTGGGCCAGTCAATGATCAGTGCTGATTAGTGCCCAAGATAAGTGTTCTTGTTTTTAATTTTTGTTTTAAGAGGCATATTGTATAGCACGTGATGTTTATAGCCGTTAGCTAGCTAGAAACCTAAAAATAGACGTTGTCTCTCATGTATATGGATTCATTTTTGTGATTTATAAGAATTCTCACTTTATACGCATAAGTGCCAAAACGATTAAAAACCGTTAAAATCGCTACTTAACACGTAATTTCTAGCATATGACTATCATTTTAAATTCTAACAACTTCAACACTATAATATATAACAAATAGTGTTGTGTGCTAAGTTTCGTGAAAAACGAACCAAGTTTGAGCTACTTTATACGCAAAAGTGGCAAAAACGCTTAAAAACACTTAAAATTGCAACTTAACACGTAATTTCTAGCATATGACTATGATTTTAAATTCTAACCACTTCAACACAATAATATATACCAAATAGTGTTGTATGCCCAGTTTTGTGCAAAACTATCCAAGTTTGAGCTACTTTATGCGCAAAAGTGGAAAACACGCTTAAAAACCCTTAAAATCGAAACTTAATACGTAATTTCTAGCATATGACTATGATTTTAAATTCTAACCACTTCAACACAATAATATATACCACATAATGTTGTGTGCCAAGTTTCGTGCAAATCAAACCAAGTTTAAGCTACTTTATTCGCAAAAGTGCCAAAAAAATTAAAAAGGCATAAAATCGCAACTTAACACGTAATTTCTAGCATATTAATATGATTTTAAATTCAAAGCACTTCAACACAATAATATATAGCAAATAATGTTATGTGCCATGTTTCGTGCAAAACAAACCAGGTTGAGCTACTTTACGCGCAAAAGTGGCAAAAACGCTGAAAAACCCTAAAAATCGTAACTTAAAACGTAATTTCTAGCATATGACTATGATTTTAAGTTCTAAACACTTCAACACAATAATATATCCCAAATAGTGTTGTGTGTCATGTTTTGTGCAAAACAAACCAAGTTTGAGCAACTTTATGCGCAAAATTGGCAAAAACGCTTAAAAACCCTTATAATCGGAACTTAACACGTAATTTCTAGCATATGACTATGATTTTCAATTCTAACCCCTTCAACATAATAATATATACAAAATAGTGTTGTGTACCATGTTTCGTGTAAAACAAACAAAGCTTGAGCTACTTTATTCGCAAAAGTGGCAAAAACGCTTAAAAACCCTTAAAATCGCAACTTAACACGTAGTTTCTAGTATATGACTATGTTTTTCAATTTTAACCACTTCAACACAATAATGTATACCAAATAGTGTTGTGTGCCAAGTGTCGTGCAAAACAAACAAAGTTTGAGCTACTTTATGCGCAAAAGTGGAAACAACACTTAAAACCCTTATAATCGCAACTTAACACGTAAATTCTAGTATATGACTATGATCTTCAATTCTAACCACTTCAACACAATAATATATACCAAATAGTGTTGTGTGCCAAGTTTCGTGCAAAACAAACCAAGTTTGAGCTAATTAACCATATGACTATGATCTTCATTTCTAACCACTTCAACACAATAATATATACCAAATAGTGTTGTGTGCCAAGTTTCGTGCAAAACAAACCAAGTTTGAGCTAATTAACCACACCAAACCAAGAAATAACAAAAGAGGGTTGTTATGGACAGCAACCTACCCGCTAACCAGCTTACCTTGCTGCGTGGTTTGAACCTTAACCAATGATACCTGGATCCAAAATACCATGGAAACATGATCTCCATACAAGGACCAAGCCATCAAAGCCCAAGAACCGTGAATGTGGTGCACACAGCTCACTAGGATACGAGTGCAAGGTGGACCACTCAATGATCAGTGCTGATCAGTGCCTAAGCTAAGTGTTCTTGTTTTTAATTTTTGTTTTAAGAGGCATATTGTATAGCACGTGATGTTTATAGCCATTAGCTAGCTAGAAACGTATAAATAGAGGTTGTCTGTCATGTATATGGATTCAGTTTTGTGATTAATAAAAATTCTCACATTATACACAAAAGTGCCAAAACGCTTAAAAATCGTTAAAATAGCAACTTTACACGTAATTTCTAGCATATGACTATGATTTTCAATTCTAACCCCTTCAACACAATAATATATACCAAATAGTGTTGTGTACCAGGTTTCGTGTAAAACAAACAAAGCTTGATCTACTTTATTCGCAAAAGTGGCAAAAACGCTTAAAAACCTTTAAAATCGCAAATTAATACGTAGTTTCTATTATCAGATTATGATTTTCAATTCTAACCACTTCAACACAATAATTTACACCAAATAGTGTTGTGTGCCAAGTTTCGTGCAAAACAAACCAAGTTTGAGTTAGTTTATGCGCAAAAGTGGAAACATCGCTTAAAAACCCTTATAATCGCAACTTAACACGTAATTTCTAGTCTATGACTATGATCTTCAATTCTAAGCACTTCAACACAATAATATATACCAAATAGTGTTGTGTGCCAAGTTTCATCTAAATCAAACCAAGCTTGAGCTATTTTATGCGCGAAAGTGCCTAAAACGCTTAAAAAATGAATAAAATCAAAACTTAACACGTAATTTCTAACATATGACTATGATTCTCAATTCTAACCACTTCAACACAATAATATATACCAAATCGTGTTGTGTGCCAAGGTTCGTGCTAAACAAACCAAGTTTGAGTTACTTTATGCGCAAAAGTTGCAAAAAAGCTTTAAAACCCTTAAAATCGCAACTCAACACGTAATTTCTAGCATATTACTATGATTTTTAGTTCTAACCACTTCAACACAATAATATATACCAAATAGTGTTGTGTGCCAAGTTTTGTGCAAAACAAACCAAGTTTATGCTACTTTTATGCGCAAAAGTGGCAAAAATGCTTAAAAACCTTAATATCGCAACTTAACACGTAATTTGTAGCAGATGACTATGATTTTAAATTCTAGCCCATTCAACACAATAATATATACCAAATAATGTTGTGTACCAGGTTTCGTGTAAAACAAACAAAGCTTGAGCTACTTTTATGCGCAAAAGTGGCAAAAATGCTTAAAAACCCTTAAAATCGCAACTTAACACGTAGTTTCTAGTATATGACTATGATTTTCAATTCTAACCACTTCAACATAATAATTTATACCAAATAGTGTTGTGTGCCAAGTTTCGTGCAAAACAAACCAAGTTTGAGCTACTTTATGCGGAAAAGTGGAAAAAACCCTTATAATCGCAACTAGGCATGGCCACGGGGCGGGTTACCCGGAACCGAACCGGTCCGGAACCGCTTGGAACCGGCTCCGGAACCGGAACCGTTTGCGACAGGTTCCGAACCACCCCGAACCGCAGAACTGTCAAACCGCCGGAAAAAAAGTTGCCAGAACCGTGAAACCGCCGGAAAAAAACTGCATGAACCGGACATAAGAACCGCGGGTTGGAACCGGTACCGGTCCGGTTGAACCGGTCCAACGGTCCCATTGAACCGGAACCGGATCCGGTCCGGTTGAACTGGTCCAATGGTTCCATGGAACGGGAACCGTGAAAAGAGCCGTTGGAAACTAGCCGTTGAGATTTTTCTATAAATACCCACCACTTTAAGCGATTTATCTATAGTTAACTTATCTTGCCAAGCAGGTATAAAAAAATTAAGCGATTTATTAGAACCAATTAGAGATATAGTGAAGTGGCTTAGGATTGGAAAGATAAAGAGACGATATAAACAATTATGTGACCAATATCAACTAAAAAAAGTTTATTGGTCATTAGATACTCCTACACGGTAGGGCTCAACCAACGATTTATTAAGAAAGGCGATTGCTTATCGTCCAGTTATAACACAACTGTATAGTGAGTGTACAGATAGCTATATAGCTGATGACACTTGGGAATAAGCTATAGGTGTACATAATATATTAGAAGCGTATGACCACACAACTAAGATTTTTCATATGTTTATGAACCGAACGTTCACTTAGTAATAAGTGAGTGTATTACTATTTTTTATCATCTCCTTAAACATACGTATGATGATACTAACCCATATTTGAAGCCGATTCTTGCAGATATGATGGAAAAATGGAAGACATATTTTACCCATTTTCCTTATATTTATGGAATTGCAACCATTTTAGACCCATGTTTCAAAACTGAAGTCCTTACTAAAGTAATAGGATTTTACTACCAATCGTTAGATCGCCCGCCTACTGATGTACATAATTATGTTGGAACATGTAAAAAATATTACAGAACTCTATGATTATTACGCTAGTGTATATAACCCAAAACGCGATACGTCTAGGCGTGCTAACGTTTCGGCACGTCCCTCTTATTATAATTCGGTAATAGCTAATATAATGAGTCAAGATGATAGTTTTGTAAGATCATCTTCTTCTTCACCCTCCACCTCATATTTAGAATTAGAAAGTTATCTTAAACACCACTTTGAAATAGACCAAGGTAGCTATAATATTTTAGAGTGGTGGAAAGAAAAATCTGTAAAATTTCCCATTTTATCGAGAATTGCAAAGGATGTCCTTGCAATTCCTGCGTCAACAATTGCGTCGGAGTCTGCTTTTAGTGCAGGTAGAAGTGTTTTGGACGAAAAGAGATCTGCTCCACATAGTATTCAAATATATGTTTGCAAGAAAGATTGGGATCAAGCGGAGATTCGAACACAAGGACTAAGGAATGATGATGATCAAGACGACGATGATGATCCATGGATGATGATTGATAAATCAACATTCAACAACTATAAATAAAAGGTATGATAAAGAACTACGTGGGCTTTGATTCCTTCGGGATACGTAGGTAGCTTAGTATTCCTTTGGGTACTAGGTTCAAGTCCATTTTCTCCCTCTTTTTTTATTAATCATCTTTATCGACATTATCATTGATTCGTTTTTTATAAATTTATTTTTTTCATTCTTTTTAGTATATATTTTAATAACGATGACAACTTGACAAGCAACGAATTTCACTAATAATCAAGTAATCATCAAAGGTACGTCCGCAATATTATAGTATTTTTTTATTATATAAATATTTAAAGAAAAAATAAAAATGGAACCGATGGTCCGACCCGCCCGTCCCGTGAGTTGGAACCGCCGAAACCGCCTCATGAACCGCCAAGAAACCGTTTGGATCCGCCCGGAACCGGAACCGGTCGCGACAGGTTCCAAATGGAACCGGAACCGGGTGGAACCGGAACCGGACCAACCCGGACCGTGGCCATGCCTAATCGCAACTTAACACGTAATTTCTAGTATATGACTATGATCTTCAATTCTAACCACTGCAACACAATAATATATACCAAATAGTGTTGTATGCCAAGTTTCGTGCAAAACAAACCAAGTTTGAGCTAATTAACAACACCAAACCAAGAAACAACAAAAGAGGGTAGTTAAGGACAGCAGCCTACTCGATGTCCAGCCTACTTTGCTGCGTTGTTTGAGCCTTAATTAAGGATACCTCGAGCTAGAAAACCATGGAAACAAGATCTCCATACATGGACAAAGCCATCAAAGCCCAAGAACCATGAATGTGGTGCACATAGCTCACTAGGATACGAGCGCAAGGTGGGCCAGTCAATGATCAGTGCTGATTAGTGCTGATCAGTGCCCAAGCTAAGTGTTCTTGTTTTTAAGTTTTGTTTTAAGAGGAATATTGTATAGCACGTGATGTTTATAGCCGTTAGCTAGCTAGAAACCTATAAATATAGGATGTCTCTCATGTATATGGATTCAATTTTGTGATTAATAAGAATTCTCACTTTAAACACAAAAGTGCCAAAACGCATAAAAACCTTTAAAATCGACACTTAACCGTAAATTCTAGCATAAGACTATGATTTTCAATTCTAACCACTTCAACACTAAAATATATATATATATATAACAAATAGTGTTATGTGCCAAGTTTCGTGCAAAATAAACCAAGTTTGAGCTATTTATGCGCAAAAGTGGCAAAAACGCTTAAAAACTCTTAAAATTGCAACTTAACATGTAATTTCTAGCATATAACTATGATTTTCAATTCTAACCACTTCAACACAATAATATATACCAAATAGTGTTGTGTGCCAAGTTTCGTTCAAATCAAACCAAGCTTGAGCTACTTTAAATGCAAAAGTGGCAAAAACGCTTAAAAACCCTTGAAATCGCAACTTAACACGTTACTTCTAGCATATGAATATCATTTTCAATTCTAACTACTTCAACACAATAATATATACTAAATAGTGTTGTATGCCCAGTTTTGTGCAAAACAAACCAAGTTAGAGCTACTTTATGCGCAAAAGTGGAAAAAACGATTAAAAACCCTAAAAATCGCAACTTAATACCTAATTTCTAGCATATGACTATGATTTTCAATTCTAACCACTTCAACACAATAATATATACCAAATAGTGTTGTGTGCGAAGTTTCGTGCAAAACAAACCAAGTTTGAGCTACTTTACGTGCAAAAGTGGCAAAAACGCTTAAAAACACTTAAAATCGCAACTTAACACGTAATATCGAGCATATGAAAATGATTTTCAATTCAAACCACCTCTACAAAATAATATATACAACATAATGTTGTGTGCCAAGTTTCGTGCAAATCAAACCAAGTTTGAGCTACTTTATGCGCAAAAGTCCCAAAAACACTTAAAAAGGCATAAAACATATGACTATGATTTTAAATTCTAACCACTTGAACACAATAATATATACCAAATAGTGTAGTGTGCCATGTTTCGTGCAAAGCAAACCAAGTTTGAGCTACTTTATGTGCAAAAGTTGCAAAAACGCTTAAAAACCCTTAAAATTGCAACTTAAAACGTAATTTCTAGTAAATGACTATGATTCTCAATTCTAACCACTTCAACACAATAATATATACCAAATAGTGTTGTGTACCATGTTTCGTGCAAAACAAACCAAGTTTGAGCAACTTTATGCGGAAAAGTAGCAAAAACGCTTAAAAACCCTTAGGATTTGAACTTAACACGTAATTTCTAGCATATGACTATGATTTTCAATTCTAATCCCTTCAACACAATAATATATACTAAATAGTTTTGTGTACCAGGTTTCGTGTAAAACAAACAAATCTTGAGCTACTTTATTCGCAAAAGTGGCAAAAACGCTAAAAAACCCTTAAAATCGCAACCTAACACGTAGTTTCAAGTATATGAATATGATTTTCAATTCTAACCACTTCAACACAATAATTTATACCAAATAGTGTTCTTTGCCAAGTTTCGTGCAAAACAAACCAAGTTTGAGCTACTTTATGCGCAAAAGTGGAAAAAACGCTTAAGAACCCTTATAATCGCAACTTAACGCGTAATTTCTAGTATTTGACTATGATCTTCAATTCTATCCACTTCAACACAATAATATATACCAAATAGTGATGTCTGCCAAGCTTCGTGTAAATCAAACCAAGTTTGAGCTATTTTATGCGCAAAAGTGCCAAAAACGCTTAAAAACGCATAAAATCAAAACTTAACACGTAATTTCTAGCATATGAGTATGATTTTCAATTCTAACCACTTCAACACAACAATATATACCAAATAGTGTTGTGTGCCAAGTTTCGCGCAAAACAAACCAAGTCTGATTTACTTTATGCGCAAAAGTGGCAAAAATGCTTAAAAACCCTTAAAATCGCAACTCAATACGTTATTTCTTGCATATTACTATGATTTTCATATCTAACCCCTTCAACACAATAATATATACCAAATAGTGTTGTGTGCCATGTTTCGTGGAAAACAAACCAAGTTTGAGCTACTTTTATGCGCAAAAGTGGCAAAAACGCTTAAAAACCCTTAATATCGCAACCATATGACTATTATTATTATTATTATTATTATTATTATTATTATTATTATTATTATTATTATTATTATTATTATTATTATTTATTTATTTATTATTATTATTATTATTATTATTATTATTATTATTATTATTATTATTATTATTATTATTATTGTTATTATCAATGCTACCCCTGTCTCTTGTGTTATTACACTTTATCTTTGGTAACCCTGTGTTATTCTTAATTTCGATGGTACCCTCAGTTTTTCTTGATAATTACAAACGTGACCCTTTTTAAGTGTTTTCCGTTAAGTTACCATTAAATCTCAAATTTGACCTAACCATGGTTAGTTCTTCTTCTTTCTTTTTCGCTTTCCTCTTCCTGCTCTCCTTCCATGACTGCTTCAAATAATTCTGGTTCTTTTAAACCTTTCTCTCTTTGCTCTTCTTCACTTTCAGAAATTGACCTATCTCAAAACTCAATTTCTGGGTCTTTCCTTGATTTATCAAAGTTTTCTTCTTGTTCTTCATTATCAAGTCTGAATATTTCCTTCAATTCATTGGATTGTTCCAAGCATTTGAAAGCGGCTCATTTTGGGCTTTCTCTCAAAACATTGGATGTCTCAATGAATTATTTATCTGGGCAACAAATTCTTCATTATCAAGCCTGAATATTTCCTTCAATTTGGAGTTTTTGGATCTTTCTTCCAATAATATCTCAATTCCCTTCCCTAATTTTGGGGAAAATTGTCCAAATTTTAAGTATCTTGACATATTAGTAATACCTAAATTTGATTTTCCCTTCGTACTTCGTACTTTGTTTTCTACTCCTTCTACATTGTATTTTTTTTATTTTACTTTTATGTAATTGTGATTCTGGGTTGCTGTTAATGAATGATTTTAATTAGCGTTAGGATTTGGCTTGTTGATATTAGAAGAAATTTGAAGGTTTGCACTTTTGTTGGGCATGTTTAGTATATTAAGAAAGTGGTTGCTAAATCTTCTCAATGATGAATGAATTATTAATTGGTTCCTTATCGCATTGATGTAGACATGACTACAAACTTAATCTTTGAATGTTTCTATATAAATTTGATTGATGGTTATTGTGGACTATTTTAGTCCCTTAATCATTGGAAATATAATCAATGGATTTGCTCTTCCCATGAAATGTGAGTTTTTAGAGATTCTTGAAAAAACAACCATGGAAGGAGAGCAGCAAGAGGAAAGGGAAAAGGAACGAAGATGAAACTAACCATGGTTAGGTCAAATGCAAGATTTAACGACAACTTACGGAAATAACTTAAAATGGGTCACGTTTGTAATTATCAAGAAAAACTGGGGGTACCATTGGAATTAAAAAAAACACAAGGGTACCAAAGATAAAGCGCAATAACATAAGGGTACCATTGATGATTTCCCTTATTATTATTATTATTATTATTATTATTATTATTATTATTATTATTATTATTATTATTATTATTATTATTATTGTTATTATTATTATTTTTTTTTATTATTTTTTAATTTAATTTAATTTATTTTATTTTATTTTTTGTATGAAAAGATTTTTGTTTTACCCACACAAAAAGAACGGGATTCAGGGGAACAAGGACCCTTAGGTTTCCATCTTATCTCCCTTTGATTGCATCAGTATGAACACAGAGCCCACCTTCTAAGAAGGGTTTCAAAGTGTCACTCTTCACGTGCAATGGAGGTAAGCAGGAAACCTCAAAAGGCTGTACACAAGGCAAAGCCAGCAACAAATCTATCTATGCCAGAAGGACATGCCCAACTTGACAAGACAAAACAAAAAAGTCAAAATAGACTGGCCTAGCTACAACTTGTTAAATAGGACAGCGACACATGGTTGAGGCCTAAGACAACATATATCGTGATGACAAGCTCTTGACTTTTGAGAGCTGAAGACGCATTCAAGTACAAAAACACCAAACAGAGAGTCACGTTAGATCAAATCTCAAGAACGCTAGGAATTTGAATCTGGTCTCCGGGGCATCTTTGACGCTGTCAACCACTTGGTTAACCAATGGAACTTTGTGGCACCACATGGCGTCATTTCTGGCGCTCTAAATTGCATAGATGAGATTGCAAAGGGTGGCCTCAAATTGTTTTCTTCTATGTTTTGCCAGGCGGTTCCTCCTGAGGGTATCTTCCAGAGTCTCGATTTTGCTGTTAGTCTTATATCACTCCTTCAGTTTAGCTACACACTTCTCAATAAATGGGCATTGGAAGAAAAGATGATTCACTATTTACGGGCATGTGTCAGAATTGACGACCCCAGCAAGCTTTAAGCGATGTTTTAGTATTCTGGCATCTCCTCTCCGCTTGTTTGACCATGTAAAAATCTCCATGTACTTTTCAAATCGTGGATGTCGCAATTCGCCATGCATTGACGAAGAGGATCTATTTCATGATGGCGTGGTTTTTAACCTATCCTCTCGTTGAGATTGGCTATACTGTTGAAATCTCCCATGACAATCCAAGGCCCTGTCACTAATGCACCAATGTTCTCATGCTCTGTGAGCATAATACCCCTCTCATTCTTGTGTGTTGCACCATTAACAAAGGAGTAAATCAAAGCTATCACCTACATTAGGGTTGACAACCAAATGGATGATTTGGATGCTAACGAACAGCATATCTACTTTCATTTCCTCGGCTTTCCAAGCTATTATAATCCTACCTCCCTTGTGGAGAGCTAGGTTGTGCGTGATACACCATAACGGACAAAATCTTTGGTAAAGGGTACCAATTCCTTACCGCTTAACTTTCATTTCCAAGAGGCTAAATAGGCTTATGCTGTGGTTAGCGATGAATCTGGCCACTTTAGCTCGTTTATTTGCCTTATTTAACTCCCTGACATTCCAGGTAAGGATATTATTCATGACCTTGGATGGAGTAAGCCCCTAGCGCTTTAAAAGGTAGGATTTTGTCATGAATTCTCTCAGTGGATTGGTTTCCTGTGGCAGCATCAGCGAGCACTGTGTATGATGAGAATTCAGTCCACGAAGTCCAAGATCATCAAGTTACGGTTCCTACAACACAAGCTACGGTCCATGCTTTACTTCGCCACGCAAATGTTAAGCAAATGGCTGCTAATTTCGTGGGATTCTCTTCAAAGCAATACTTTATTACTTGCCTTAAATGGGAGTTTGAATAAGGCACAATTCAAGCAGCAACTTGAAGCTTCAGTTGACGGTTTATTTTTGGAGAAATGCAAAGGGTTTTTTTTTTCAGGAGAAATGCAAAGGGTTTTTTTAGGAGAAATGCAAGGGGAGTTAAAGCTCTTTATGGACGGTTGAATGTAGCTTAATTAGCCTTAATTTGCTGTTTAAAATTCCTGTCTAATTTGCTGTTAAAATAGCTAATAATAAGGGATCATTATCAACCTTAATGCTTAACATTAAAAAGGATTAATTCTAGCTTTTGTTTAATGCTTTGTTTTCTGATTTTTTAAGGGGGGAAGTTAAAAGGTTCCTTGAAGGCTTGTAACACTTGCATTATTTTTACTATAAAACAAACTCATTGCCATGCATTTTAGGTAAGTGAGATTGAAAAAAAAATTCTGATTTTCTTTATGAATTTCTTTGTGCTTACTTTGTGTTACACACCCCTTTTATTCTTATTACTTAATGTTTGAGAGTAAAAGCTTTGAGAGTTTAAAATACATAGTGAATTTTTTGCTGCTCAAAGAAACCATCCAATCTAGAATAAGTTTCTAAGTTGCGTGGGTGTTCTCTTGTTTCGTTCCTTGTTGAGCTTGTTCTTAAGCTTACTCATACACTCTAAAACGGTCCCATTACACTTCCACAACAGTTGGTATCCGAGCCAAATTGTATTGAACAAGATTACACTCGTTAAAACGCAGCATGGGTGATAATCAGTCCAATGCCGAAATGTTAAAAGTAATCGTGGATCAACTTCATGTAATCCACGATGGAATGAAGAGGCATGAAACAAGGATTGATGCCATTGGAGAGACGTTGCTTAGAGTGGGTAGAAGGGTAGAGGAATCAGAGAATTCCACTCCCACCCATGGTGAGTCCCATTTTCGTAACAATCAAGAAGATAGAAGTTTCAAACTAGACCTTCCTGAATTTGATGGTTCTAGTGATCCGGAGGTTTTTTATGATTGGGTACGAAGATCAGAGAATATTTTTGAGTATAAAGAGTATGATGATGATAAGAGTTGTAAAATGGCGACTCTCAAATTGACAAAACTTGCTGGGCTTTGGTATGATAACCTCAAAGCCAAGAGAAGGAGAGAAGGGGAAAGAAAAAATTGCACCTTAGGAAAAACTCAAGAAGAACATGGAGCAACGTTGGGTCCCACGTGAATATGTGCAAGATCAATATGTGAAACTAACTCGCCTAAATCAAGGTGAGTGTAATATTGATGAATATGTGCGTCAGTTTGAGAAGCTTAGCTTGGTGTATGACATACAAGAGAAGGAACCACTCAAAATTGCGTGTTTCACAAAGGGGCTTTCTAAACCAATCTCTAATAAGGTGGATCTTCTACCTTATTCCACTTATGATGAGGTTGTGAAGGCTGCTAAGAAGGTTGAAGCACAAATAAAGAGGAGAAACCGAAGAATGCTCTAAGACCCCCTTTTAGAGTGTTCTCTTTCGCGGGAAAAGGTGATTCTTTTCCTAGCCCTTCTAAATCAACTGTTCCTACTAACCCTTCGAAAACTTATGGAGGATAACCAGATTTCAAGCAAGATGCATCCAAAAGAACTTGTTGCAAGTGCCATGAAAGAGGACATATTGCTAGTGAATGTCCAAAACGGAATACACTTACTATTCAAGACGGAGAGTGGGGTTCCGAAGAAGAGGAAGAGGAGAAGGAATATGAGGAATATGGTGCTGAAGAAAATGACGCCCCATTATATGGTGTTGTGAGAAGACTTCTACATTCCGAACCTCTCAAAGATATGCAACAACCAGAGAACCTTTTTCATACTAGATGTAAGGTTCTAGACAAGGTTTTTGATGTGACTGTTGATGGAGGATCATGCACGGATGTGGCCTCAACTGAACTTGTCAGTAAGCTTAAATTACCTACACGAGATCATGCTAAACCTTACAATTTAAATTGGCTAGATAATGACACCGGTTTAAAGGTTAAGAAACAAGCACTAGTTTCATTCACTATAGGAAATTTTTATGATGAACGTTGGTGTGATGTTTTACCTATGAGTGCGTGTCATATTTTGCTTGGTAGACCATGGCAATTTGATAGAAAAGCTATTCATGATGGTGTTTCTAATGTCTATACGGTTACTACCAAATTAGGAAAGAAGATTAGGTTGCTACCTATGCCCCCTAAGGTTGAACCTATGGTGGAAAATAAACAAAACTTCCTTATGTTTAGGAAGGAGTTTGAGAAAGAATGCGTGATAGAGGGAGGGGGGTTTCTACTTATTGTAAAGCCCATTGTTGATGATGTTTCTCATGTGACTAACTCTATTCCGTTGAGAAACTTGCTTAAAGAATTTGCAGATGTGTTTCCCAATGATTTGCCTAAAGGGTTGCCTCCATTTCATGGTATTGAACATGCAATTGATTTGGTACCGAGAGCCTCATTACCAAACAAGGCAGCCTATAGATGCAATCCCGAGAAAGATAAGGAGTTGCAAAGACAAGTTGAAGAACTCATGGAAAATGGCTATGTGCGTGAAAGCCTTAGTCCATGTGCAGTGCCTACCCTTTTGGTGCCAAAGAAAGAAGGAACTTGGAGGATGTGTATTGATAGTGGTGCCATCAACAACATAACTATCAAATACAATTTTCCCATGCCAAGGCTAAAAGACATGCTTGATGAATTAAGTGGAGCCACAGTTTTTAGCAAAATTGACTTGCGAACTGGTTATCATCAAATGAGAATTCGTGAAGGAGATGAATGGAAGACTGCTTTCAAGACAAAGCAAGGTCTATATGAATGGCTTGTCATGTCATTTGGACTTTGCAATGCTCCTAGTTCGTTCATGAGACTCATGAATGAGGTATTATGTCCCTTTCTAAATAAATTCATTATTGTATATTTAGATGATATTCTAGTATATAGTAAAACTGAAAATGAGCATTTGATACATTTGAGAGTTTTATTTAAGGCATTGTGAGAGCATAAATTGTATGGAAAATGGAAAAATGTACTTTCATGTGTAGTAGTATTTCTTTCCTAAGCTACATTGTTTCTAATTAAGGAGTACAGGTTGATCCCGAGAAGGTGAAAGCTATCTCAACATGGAAGGTACCCAAGGATGTTCATGAGTTTAGAAGTTTTCATGGACTAGCTTCATTTTACCGAGTCTTCATCAAGAACTTTTCCACTCTTATAGCGCCTTTAACTTAGCTCTTGAAGAAAGGTGCATTTCAATGGAATGAAGCAACCCACAAAGCCTTTGAAGACGTCAAAACCAAGTTATGCAACGCTCCAATACTTGCATTACCTAATTTTGACAAGTTGTTTGAAGTAGAATCTGAAGCAAGTGGCGTAGGCATTGGTGCGGTTCTTGTTCAAGAAAGGCGTCCCATTTGTATTTTAGTGAAAAGTTAAGTGGAACTAAGTTGAATTATTCAAGTTATGATCGTGAATTCTATGCCATTGTTAGAGCTTTGGATTATTTGTCTCATTACTTAAGGCCAAAACCATTTGTTCTACATTCCGATCATGAAGCTTTGAAGTTCATTCATGGTCAACAAAAGCTCAACCATAGACATGCAAAGTAGGTGGAGTTCCTACAATCCTTCACTTTTAGTTCGAAGTACAAGGAAGGGAAGAAGAATGTGGTGGCGGATGAGTTATCAAGGAGGAGTTACTTACTTGCTATGGTTCACACTCAAGTATTAGGCTTTGAACACCTAAAGGCCTTATATGAAATTGATGATGATTTTGCTACTGAAATTTCTAAGCCCATTAAAGGATACTTGGTTCATGATGGTTTCTTATTCAAGCAAAACAAGTTATGTATCCCTAAAAGTGGAGTGCGTGAGTTATTGGTGCGTGAAGTCCATGGAGAAGGTATTGGGGGTCATTTTGGAATTCATAAGACTATGGAGATACTTCAAGAACATTTCTATTAGCCACACATGATCAAGGATGTAACACATGTGGTTGAAAGATGTGCTACTTGTCAAAAGTCTAAGAGTACCTTTCAGAAGGGTCTCTACACTCCCTTGCCCGTTTCTAATGCTCCTTGGGAAGAGGTAAGTATGGACTTTATTGTGGGTCTTCCTAGGACTCAAAGAGGAAACGATAGCATCATGGTGGTTGTTGATCGTTTTTCTAAAATGGCTCATTTCATTGCTTGTCACAAGACGGATGATGCATCTAAAGTTGCTGATTTGTACATTCGAGAAATATTACGCCTACATTGAGTGCCAAGGACCAATTTTTCGGATAGGGACACTAAGTTCCTAAGTCATTTTTGGAGGACTCTTTGGAAGTTGGTAGGTACTAAACTCCTTTTTACTACTTCTCATCATCCACAAACAGATGGTCAAACAAAGGTCACAAATCGCACTTTGGGATCCTTATTGCGTGGTCTAGTGAGTAGAACGCAAAAGGATTGGGATGTGAAGTTGGCTCATGCCGAGTTTGCCTACAATAGATCACCATCCTCTACCACTACTCGTGCTCCTTTTGAGGTGGTCTATGGGGTAAATCCTTTACTTCCTCTTGATCTTATTCCTGTGCCCAAGAAAGATCCAGTTCATGTTGATTCAAAGAAAAGATGGGAAGCTTTTCAAGAGACATGGGCTCAAGTCAAGGAAAAGATTGAAGCCATGAATACCGTTTACAAGGAAAGAGCTAATAAAAGAAGGAAACAACCTACTTTTGCTCAAGCTGATTTGGTGTGGTTACATTTGCGCAAGGAACGTTTTCCTAACCTTAGGAAGAACAAGCTTATGCCTAGATCAGATAGTCCATTTCGTGTGGTTGAAAAGATTGGAGAAAGTCCTTACAAGCTTGAATTACCAAGTGACTATGGTGGTGTTAGTGCAACTTTCAATGAGGGTGATTTGTCTCCATACCTTGAAGATGAGAGTTTCAGGGCAAACGTTTTTGAAGAGGGGGAGAATGATGAGAATTCAGTCCACGAAGTCCAAGATCATCAAGTTACGGTTCCTACAACACAAGCTACGGTCCATGCTTTACTTAGCCACGCAAATGTCAAGCAGATGGCTGCTAATTTCTTGGGATTCTCTTCAAAGCAATCCTTTATTACTTCCCTTAAATGGGATTTTGAATAAGGCACAATTCAAGCAACAACTTGAAGCTTCAGTGGACGGCATTTTTTTTTGGAGAAATGCAAAGGGTTTTTTTCAGGAGAAATGCAAAGGTTTTTTTTTCAGGAGAAATGCAAAGGGTGTTTTTAGGAGAAATGCAAGGGGAGTTAAAGCTCTTTATGGACGGTTGAAAGTAGCTTAATTAGCCTTAATTTGCTGTTTAAAATTCTTGTTTAATTTGCTGTTAAAATAGCTAATAATAAGGGGTCATTATCAACCTTAATGCTTAACATTAAAAAGGCTTAATTCTAGCTTTTGTTTAATGCTTTGTTTTCTAATTTTTTAAGGGGGGAAGTTAAAAAGTTTCTTGAAGGCTTGTAACACTTGCATTATTTTTACTATAAAAGAAACTCATTGCCATGCATTTTAAGCTAGTGAGATTGAAAACAAAATTCTGATTTTCTTTGTGAATTTCTTTGTGCTTACTTTGTGTTGCACGCCCCTTTTATTCTTATTACTTAATGTCTGAGAGTAAAAGCTTTGAGAGTTTAAAATACATAGTGAATTTTTTGCTGCTCAAAGAAACCATCCAATCTAGAATAAGTTTCTAAATTGCGTGGGTGTTCTCTTGTTTCGTTCCTTGTTAAGCTTGTTCTTAAGCTTACTCATACACTCTAAAACGGTCCCATTACACTTCCACATCAGTGTAGCGATTAGTAACTAGGAGTTGATCATTATTTTCATTATGTGGGCCTTTCCAACCCATCTTTCCCTGCTGCAGTGTCTTATGTGGCTCACCCCTGGAATCGCCGACCCTGATGCATTGACTATCTGGATGGATAGTTTCTTTTGGAGGTTTTATTGCTATGACTTCACGTATCTCACCCTTGTCAATGTGGTTGGCTTGTGCTTTGGTGTGATCTTTGTGACTTCCTTTCTTCACCCATTCTCTCCTTGGTGGTTTCTTGTGAGGTGGGTTGATGGTTTTCTTTGGTTCGCAAGCACCGGAAAGGTGACCAAGTTGTTGACATTGGTGGCACCAGTGCGGTTTTCAGTCATATTGTATGGCTTATTTAACCAATTCATCATATTCATTAGTGAAGAACACCTCATTCAGTAAGCCTTCCCTTATGTCCATTTCCACCAAGGCTCTAGCATACATTAGTCTATCCTTGTTCTTAGTTGCGTTCTCTACTTTAAGAACATTCCCCAGAAGCCCAACAATCTTTCTTATGCATCTCTCACCCCAATATTCCATCGGTAAGGCAGGTAAGTGAACCCATATTGGAATGGTAGATAGGTCTTCTTTTTCTAGGGACATCTTGACTTTCCATAGCTTAACGATGAATGGTTTCTTGTCAAAAAGGATACCACTCATCTCACAAGTTTTATCTCTAGCTAGTTTTTCATTCAATTTCACAATGAAGACACCTTTCCTAACCATGCCAACTTTCTCTACAATAAGGTCTTTCCAAATGCGTTTCACATAACCATCGATCATAAATAATAGGGGGTTGGCATCTATGACATAGCATACAACAGTGGATTCCCAATACGTAATTTCATCATCAATATCGTCAAAAGTAATTTTAAGTGATATTATCAATCGTACCCCTGTACAATAGCAATATATCAATGGTACTCCAATTAATTTCAATGGTACCCCCAACTATATGCTAATTACAACCGTGACACTATTAATCATTTTTCGTTAAGTTGTCGTTAAATCTCAAATTTGACCTAACCATGGTTAGTTTCTTCTTCTTTCCTTTTTCCTTTCCTCTTCCTGCTCTCCTTCCATGGCTGCTTCATCTCAAGCCCGACAATGATCAACCCGAATATGCAGAAAGTACCAGCTGTTTCCTCCACTCCTCCCTACGTCTTCCTTCTTAATTCCCCCTCTTAATATATACTCTTCTCTTCTTCCTTACTCCAATCTTTTACCACTTTCTTCTTTCTCTATGTTCCTCTGTTTTTTCCATCATTAATCAAGCTTTGAGTTTTGTTATTAGCTAACTATGAAACCCTAACCCACTGAAACCCACTTGTAAAATTGGAAATTTAGCTTAATGAAACTTTACCCACATAAAATAAAGCAACTTTGCTCTACATTGTTGCTCTTTCCTTCAATAAAGCAACTAGAAATTCATTATAAAGTTTGAATCTTTCCTTCAGTTTATTGGATTCTTCTAAGGATTTGAAAGAGGCTCATTTTGGGCTTTCTCTCAAAACATTGGATGTTTCTTTAAATCATTTAACTGGGCAACAAGTTCTTCCATGGGTGTTCTCTCAAGGTTGTGAGAAGTTAAACCACTTAGCTTTAAAGAGGAATAAGTTACAAGGAACATTTTCTCTTAATGGGTGTTCTAATTTGGAGTATTTGGATCTTTCTTCCAATAATATATCAAGTTCCATACCAAATTTTGGGGAAAATTGTCCTAATTTGAAGTACCTTGATTTATCTTCAAATAAATTTAATGGAAGAATTGATGATAATGTACTTGTTGGGTGTATCAGTTTGAGCTTCTTGAATGTCTCTGGAACAACTCGTTTTATGGTGAAAATTCCACCTGAGATTAAGCGGCCATGGAAGGAGAGAAGGAAGAGGAGAGGAAAACTAACCATGGTTGGGTCAAATTCGAGATTTAACGGCAACTTAACGGAAAAATGATTGATAGTGTCACTGTTGTAATTAGCATATAATTGGGGGTACCATTGATACCATTGATATATTGCTATAGTACAAGAGTACCATTGATAATATCCCTAATTTTAATAGTGTTTATCATACCTTGAGAATGAACAAGGGAGCCCTGTTCTGCTGGTTTGTTTGAAGGGCTATCTGCTGTGGTGGACGAGTGCTGCTGCTCAAAATCCTCATTGACGTGTTGAAGACTGGACGATTGTAGCATTGCTGGCTTATTCCGGTCTGGAGATGGGGTACCTTGGACAATGTTAGCCCACCTTTGCTTCATAGACGGTGGTCACAGAGGAGAACTCCCCAATTCTTGCGAAATAGGGTTTGGCCCGTCCTCATTCTCAATTGAGTGACTGTCCCTAATACCTGGAGATGACAGTTCACCGGCGTTCTTAGGTGGTTCAGCTAGCTTCGCCGCCACCTTCCTTGGCCTGCCTTGGCTCCTAACCACGGCAGGTCCGCCCATATGGGTTGGGGAACCAGGGACGATGCAGTGTAGAGAAAGGGAGGAGAAAAGCCGCGCTCAAAAAACTATTATTATTATTATTATTATTATTATTATTATTATTATTATTATTATCATTATTATTATTATTATTATTAATTGGAATAATAATTAATAATACTTAACATAATAATAATAATAATAATAATAATAATAATAATAATAATAATAATAATAATAATAATAATTAACAATACTAACTTATGATTGAATTAATAATTAAATAATAAAAATATATTATTAAAAAATTTAATTAATTAATAATAATAATAATAATAATAATAATAATAATAATAATTATTATTATTATTATTATTATTATTATTATTATTATTATTACTATTATTATTATTATTATTATTATTTAATTAATTAATTAATTAATTAAATAATTAATAAATAAATATATAAATAATAATTTTTATAAGATAAATAATGTAATAATATTATTATATTAATTAATTAATTAATAATTATATATAAATGATTATTTAATAATTATAATAATGTTAATGACATTATTATTATTATTATTATTATTATTATTAAATGTTATTATTATTATTATTATTATTATTTACAACAAGAACAACAACAATAATAATTATAATTAATAATAATAATAACTTATGAAACCAAATAAGATCAGATCAGACCTGACCAGATCAGATCAGACCTGACCATACCAAATTAGACCAGATCAAACCGTAATAGGCCAGATTAGAAAGATTCAGATCAAATAAGACTGAAATAGACCAGATCAGACCATATCAGACCTTAATAAATTCTAATCAGATCCAATCAGATGAGACGAAGAGAACAGGCCCTTAGCGTATGACATATAAAAAAACATAGGACTTGATTTTATATCCCCACGACTTAGATTGTATTGACTTGACTTTGAGGACTTCGACTTGATTTTACATCATTTTCTCCCTCGTCAAAAGGAGTTGTCCTCAACTCTAACCTCTATGGATGAAAGAACACGTTCTTTGCGACGCTCTTCACACAACTCTTTAATATAAAACCTGGATGTGCCCTTCCAACATCTTTGAACATTTTATCACATATTAATATAATGAAACCACTTGTGAAACAAATGTTAGCATCATAAAAACTTTTTACAAGAAAGGCATCAAGATCGTTACTTTAGGAATATAGAAACAAGTTTCTAAGTCCTCTATAGAGTTTTGAAGTTCTTCGTTGTCACTTCACTAGCCTTCATGAAATTACCATCTTGCAAAAAGAATTCACTAGAATTTGTGAAATAAAACCCCCCTTTCTCTCAATATTAGCTGCTAACGAATCACCAACATAGTAACTTTTGTCATCATCACTTTTACCAAATTCATGTTGACGGGATGAAAGGAAAAGACTTTCTTTGAATTTTGGTTCATTTTGAATTGTTGCCTGTTTTGTTGGTAAAGGGTGGAGGACCTTTTGAGTGCCATTATGAGATATGGTGTATGTATTTGCAAGGCCATCATGTATTGGCGTCTTCTCACTTTGCCAAGGTTTACCAAGTAAAATATTACAAGTATCCATCAAAATCATGTCACAATGAACTTCAGTATATTAACCAATTTGAAAGTTCACATTGAATTGTTTTCTCACCCTAGTATTGTTACTCGTATCAAGCCAACTAAGTTGGTAAGGTAATGAATTTTTTGTGCTTTGTAAATTTAAGTTTTTTACCAAATCATAAGAAACGACATTAGCTTTACTTTCACTATCAATTATCAAATGAAATATCTTATCATGGATTTCGCACTTAGTTAGGAACAAGTTCTCCCTTTGACATGCCATGGGAACAAGTCCTCCTGCCATACATATTTAGACTTCAAAGGTGGCGGTACTAGAGGACCTCCATTTAGATTAGCAGGACTCATCTAACCTCCCTTTTATATTATGTGGACTCTTAAGGTCCTTTTATATGCTCTAGTGACTAGACATGCTCCAAAAGCAGCGATACGTTGTTACCCTTTTGATATAGTGGTAGTGTTAGACACCCTTTTCTAAAAAGTTCATATCCATAAGGAGAAATAACTCTCTAGCTTACTAGGGATAGGGTCTAAGTGGAAGTCTAAGATCAGCAAGTCTTACCCATAATCCTAGTATAAGGTTTAGAGGTAATGTTCATTTTACATTATACTAAGGATGTTCATTGATGTAACATATTTTCAAGACTTTAAATTTTTTTCCTTTAGAATTAATTGCAGATTACAACCTTTAAGTTTAGGGCTTTTTCGAATTATAGCCTCAATGTTTTCGTTTTGCGAATTATTGCCTGTAAAGTATCAAAGTGACCACCATTCAAGACAAGTTACAGTTGACCAACCCACATGACCTTTGATTAGCCTAAATGACTGTTGACCATTACTAATTACCTTTGACTTCTGTTGACTAACCTTAAACACCTTTTACTTTCCTAATTACAAATTATATCCTTGTGTTTTAGCACTTTAACGTAGTTTTTACCCATCATAATAATATTTTTTCAAAAAACGAACCTCGCAATGATCCTTATGGATAACTATTTCGAAAATACGGTTGAGATAAGTACTTATTCGCCTACTTTTTAGCACGTAGACCTAAAAAGACATCATAAGGATAACTAATTACCTATTTTTTACCCATTATAAGGATATTTTTTCAAAAAAAAGACATCTCGATTATCCTTATGGGATAACGCTTTCGCAAATTCGTTTGAAAAAAGTACTTATTTTCCTATTTTTTGGATCGTAGACCGAAAAAGATATTTAACATCGTTTTTACCCGTCATAACGATATGTTTTCAAAAAATTAACGTAGACCGAAACAATGGTATCAGGTCCGGACTCGAAGTGGGTGGCTTGCGGAGTGGGCGGCCTGGAAGAGTCAGTCGTGATCCAATGCAGCGGTGACCTAACGAGGACGTCGGCCTTACGGGGGGGTCGATTGTTATGGTCAATTGCAAGGTATGGGACTTGTCCCACATCAGTTGTAAAGTGCAATCGGTGTTGGGTTTATAGGAAAATGGGCTCTCTCACCTAATAGGCTAGTCTTTTAGGTGAGCTTTCATATTTGTCCTATTATAGTTTAACTTTTCTCTTTCTAGCGCTGATTAGCCCTTATTTTTCCTCTTCATTTTAAACAGCTAAGGATAAATAATATGGTTGGGCGTAAATCTCTATTTATAAAGACCTTTTAGGTCGAGGTTTAGGGGATCAAGCAAGGCTTCTTCAACAAGGATGTCATCCATCAACTCAAATGATTTAAGGGAGAGGGATAAGAGGATTCTTTAGTTAGAGGAGGGATTTGTCTTAATCCGTAGCGCAATGAGAAACCTTTCAAATTAAGATTGACCTTCACAATGGATTTTATTAAAGTTGCTAACTGTGGAAGGAATAGATTAAGTGCTTAGAACACACTATCTAGGAGTAAAGGCCACAATTTTGGAGGGTTCCAAGTCCTTGGAGCAACTCCAACTAAACATGAACAAGGTTCAATAATCCTTGGCTACTGCTGAGTGGGCAACAATTATGCAAGAGGTCAAAATTATGTCCCTAAACTCTAGTAGGAAGAACAACAAAGAAAAAGTCAATATTAGGTTAAAAAATGAGGCTAAAATTATCAAAGTGTAAATGAAGATAAAAGACATGACTTTCTAATCGTTAGTAAACACTTTTATGGTTGCATACCCTCACCTGATCTGGAGCAAGGTTGAAAGTTAACATAAGCCTTCAAGGATCTCGCACATCATCCCTACTCTATTTTAAAAGATAAAATTTTGTCATTCGCGTCAAAAGATGAGACTTCTTTATGAGTCTAGAGTATAATCTCCTCCAGATCCAACACCCCAATAGTCCTTGTATAGTTGTCTTAAGGTTTTTTTCCTTTTCCTTTGGCATTTTGTATCCATTGTTTAGACCACTATTTCTAATTAGTTTTATCTCCCTTTTTTTTAAAAAAAATCCTAAAATAATGAATAGTTTATTTGTGCATCATTATGTTTTACATTAGTATTAATATTATTTTTGCACCTTTATTCTCATGATTTTTGAATTTTTATACCAAATTTCATGCTTCCTTGGCTTGTTTAGGTAGTACTCATCCTTGCTCTACTAATCTAGTTGGTTTACATCCAACTTTAAAGGGGCTATACTTAGGATTAATTAGCTAGGTTAAGATTGATTTAATTGGCTTACACCATCCATACTCGGAATCACCAGTCCCAAGAGGTTATAAGTTAACTCTTATTGATGGATACGACCCTCTGCCTCCTACATCATGCAGTTAATCATTTTTTTAAGTCCTTTTGCATTCAGTTTAAAATGTCTCATCATTTTAGATCACCTTGTGCTTTTTAGACCAATTTCAGCATATGTGTGCATTAG